>NC_053160.1:181151840-181309340 GCF_016835505.1 Polypterus senegalus | reverse complement strand
GCTACTCCTGGAGACACTTAGCTCCATGTCTGTTAGATGAATTCCTTATATATTGATTAAGGTGTGACAAAAACTGGTACATTGCTCAACTAGTGACAGTATTAATTAGTGCTGTGGGATTACTGTCTTGAAATATTCACATGCATGTATGAAAACTACTGCTTTAAAAAAAAGATAAATGCTAAAGTATAGTATGGATGGTAATGAACAAAATGTGAATTAATGAGAACCAAACAAAACATTTATCCTGCATTTCCATCCAAAATATTCAATCAAAGCCTGCTTTTCATAATTTTTCTATAAACATAATCTATAAAAGTTATTTTTAAAATAAGTTGAAATAAGTAAGGGGTAGGGCAGGACGAAGAGGCATCTGCTTGGCCAAGTAAAGTATGTTGTTAGCCGAGTGTAAAAGTGAAGTCGACTCTATAGGAAGATGCTTTTTGGGAATGAGCTTCCTTAATGGATGCTTATGGAAGTCTATGAACACTTTTACTTAGCTTCCGTTTGGCTTGCCAGAATGTGTGCATGTGTTGTTTTTTTTTTTTCTTTTCTCCTTTTTGTTTTCCTTGTCGCTGGTGGATATTAATTAACACGTGCAGATGCAGAGGTGGCACAACTTCAGTGAGGCAGCAGTAGCCCACAGAAGCCTGGGGCTCTGAGGAAAAAAGCTTCAAGTTTAGCCGCAAGGAGTTGATTACTGCCGGCATCTGGATAATTCAGAAATTGTTTGCCTGCCATTATTGCAAGGAAGGAGGAGGAGGAGGAGGAAAGGGAGAAAAAAAAAAAAAAGAAACAATTACACTGACAGTTTATAGTTTAAGAGGGCTCATTAAATTAGTCTTCAGTAGCAGCTCATGACAATGTGATGGCATTCAAGCACATTATTTGAATGTCCACAACAACACCACAACCCCAAATGACAAACCATTGTCATTTTCTGGGATGGAAGTTAAATAATAACGTGAACGTGTAATGAGACTGTTATGATTTAGTCAGCACAAACTGTTTGTCCTGTTTCTCTCAGAATTTGTCAACCTTTACTGAGATGACAGAGTAACCACACTTTGACTATGATGTGCAGTGCTTTGTAAGACATTTTCATAATTACCTGACTGAAACATACAATATAAAGGTTGACTTATAAGTATGATCCAGAAATAGTTCAAATTTGAAGAATATATGCAGTCACTGGTTGAGACTCACTAGCATCTTGGAGATCTCATGGGTTGCCATTGAATCAGCTTTGCACTAGTTGGCAAGGAAACCAGAAGAATAAAAAACAACAAAGTACAGGTTCAAAAGGACCGTGACAGAGATATTGGAAAGTTTACCATAAAGTCTTTAATGTCCACTACTCATTTGAATATCACCTTAAAGAGAATAGTTTGTGTAGGTCCAATGCCTCCCAAAAACTGCAACATACTGTAAGTAGATGTTGAAAATGAAATAACAAAATACCTGCTTGAGGTAAAAGTAAACCAATCACTTTTTTCCAGATTTGTTAGTTAAAATAAGAATCCATATTTGTTCAGCTATGTGATTTAGTTAAGAACAACTTGACAGAGTATGCATTGACCACTAGTGTGCCATCATATCTCAGTCTTCCTTGGTATGCCTCATGCCAGGTTTTAGATCTCCATCAAAGACGGGACCTACCATTAGATTAACCCAATGTGCGTTATGCTGTCTTATGAGGTCTCATTGGTGTGTACAGAATACCACTAGAAAAAGTCACAGAAAGATTTCCTCCATTCACTAGCATACCATTAACAAAATGTACTATATACAGTTTTCTAGACTCAAGGCCCATTTCCTGTCTCCCTCATTGTTTCAGTTTGATTAAGTGTATCCTGTTAAACTGTATGTTCCTGTTATGTATTCCATGCTGTGCTGATAAGCTAAGTTGGCTCTTTATTATTATTTTATATATATATATATATATATATATATATATATATATATATATATATATATATATATATATATATGTAGTTGTTGGTTTAGGGTTAGGGAAAATTACAAGCACTTGGCAAAATAAATGACAAAAGGAACATGTGGCCATTGGCTGACATTCTAAAGCAGTCGGACGTCAGGGTCAGAGTTCCGAAGTGCTGGTGACTCATCTTCCAATTGAGATGCCACCTTTTATAGCTCCTAGACTGAAAGGGGTGCGGTCAGTTGCCCTAAATGGGTGTTTTCTCTGAGCTGTGGGTGACTAAAGAGACTGGAGAGGCAGTGATCATGCCCCCTGGTGTCCTGGGGTGGTGGTACTTATCTTTAACAAGCCCAGATGGTGATCCTCCTATGTGAATGCCAGACTATATATATATATATATATATATATATATATATACATACACATATACATACACAGATAGGCCTATACACAGATATGCCTATATACACACACACACACACACACACACACACATATATATATATATATATATATATATATATATATTTAGGGTGGTCCAGATCTAATTATGCAAATTACATTACGCTATAACTTATTAAGTTTATTACATAGCAAAACACCCGAAAAATCCCGGACCATCAAGAAGTGTGTGAACTGACGACATGAAGAATCGTCTTCACGCCGAACTGGAATTGTCCCCGCATAAATCAAAGTCATCTAATCTATATATATATATATGTATATGTATATATATGTATATATATGTAAATGTATATGTATATATATATATATATATACACACACACACATATATATAAATATATATATATATAATTTTTAAATATTCTAATAAGGCTAAGACTGCAAGAAATGTTTACCTACTAATTCTAGTTACAAAATGTGGTAATGGGGCTGATAAGTCTCTTTTGTTTGGTATAGTCAGCAAAGTTTCATTGTATTAGAATTCTCAGACAGACAGCAAATGGAGTGTAGATCTGGTTAGAACACAGTGACATTAGGCTGAAGTCTTGCTCTATGAAAAATGAAGGACAAAGTTCAAGCACTACTGGCGAAAACAGTACCATTGTATTAATGTTGACTGGGTTTAACAGAAAAACTCAACTGTGCCTCTTAGATATTAAGGTGTAGAGGAGGCGATGCTTTTATTAAAAAGACCTACATACCTCAAGTTTATAACCTTACCTGCCTCTGGGTTACTAGACAAGATAATAATAACTAAATATATATGTAGAATTTGACTGCAGCCAGTCCAAAAGCGCTGGAATTTATTAAGTTCATTCTTTAAAGCTTGGCATCACTTACCTGTGTGTACAGTATATGGGATACTGGGACACTCATTCTTTACTAAAAGTAGTCCTGTGGGCGCAGAAAACTCAATTACCTGCCCAAAACAAATAGGTGTTTATATGGCAATGATTGCAAGTTATTCCATTAACACTCGCTTGATTTTTATTTTTGATTCCAATGAAATAAAAATAAGGAACAGATGAACAGTGTTTTGCTGCAAGTTCAGCTCATTTTGGTATTATGCATTTAATTTTTCTAAACTATTATAGCATCTTTATGAGATTATTTTCATAGCACTTGTCCCCATCTCACTGCTTTATTCCTGTCAGTTTGGAGATTTTCCACTCATTGTCTCTGAAATTTCATTGCTTAGCTGCACATCAATAAAACTATGACAGATGAACTTTTACAATCACTCAATCAATATTTCTTATAATGAAGTGTCTTTCAGAGTATGTAAATAGGAAAGTAATCTATAATACTGCTAATAATAATTTTGGCATAGAGTAGAATAAAATGCATAGCTTTCCCGTGTTTTTGTATGGTAGTAATGTTTTTCAATATGTCCTCATATAAACTGCAGCATATAGAAAGGTGTGTGTACACATTTCTGAGGGTGCCCATGCTGGTGACAGCACTGAACGAGTTAAGAAACTCTTTGCTATCCCTAACTTTATGTGCTCAAAGGTTACATAGAATTTACTTACAGTTCAACATCTTCATGAAGCATTGATTTCATGCAGTGATTAATGGCATACAGCTGGTTAAATGATGTGCCTTCTCTTTCTGTTCCTCTTACTTTAGATTCCTCTGACTCTGTGCCTTCCTCTACTGAAACTGGGGGAACTCATTTTTTGGCCCCTGGGGGGCTGTCAGGTAAGCCATTCTCCATAAAATGAACTTCTGGGTAAATGATTGCTTCCTCTGTCTGCTACTCTTTGGTTGTTTGCAAGGAAAACCATGTGCTCTGAATAGATGAATGTACAACAATGAAAAGGCCTCTAAAAAAACGATCAGTAGGCACACTTTATTTTAGTTAGCTAGTGTCATGGAATACTGTTCTGTGATTTGAGCTTCTGTGTGGGAACAAGACAACCTTAGAGAAAGAAATGTTAGGCTGAAGGAAGAAGATTGTAACTATGAAGTGCTTGGGAAATAACTGCGTTTTTATTAGTAGAGGAAATTATTTATTTGATTGGTGATATAATTATAAATGTATGGTTCAGTTGTGCTAAGGATTGTCTGTTTTGGATGTCTGCATTTGATCGTGAACAGTTTTTAATTTGAAATTTTCTGCACATCAGCCGTGAGGGGTTCTTTCCAAGTGGAATAGTTCAGTTGGTTAATTGGATCATTGCTCGGGAAATGTTCACCACAGCTCTCCTTATCAAATAGACCGTGAAGGATAGACTTTTTTTTTTTGCTTGCTTGCTTTTTACATATTCATTATTGTATAAACCATTACAGAACATTTGTCTCAAAATTTCTTCAAAAGAAAGTTCTAATTATTGGGTTTCCATATGTCAGTTATTAGTTGCTTGTTTTTTTTACCCTTTACATCAATGGGCTGTTATTAAAAAGGTGCAGCATATTTAATACCACAGACCAGTCAGTCTTGAGAAACAGAACCAACATTTTAGTATTCATTCTTTTAAACATTTTAAACTTTGAGAGGAAAAGAAACAAGAATTGGAAGTGGTCTAAGAAAAAAAAAAAAGCAGGTACTCAGAAATCAGAAGCGAAACGTCAATGAGGATGTTGTTGAAGTTCTGAGCTGAAGTTATGAAGTATCAGAAGGAGGGGAGTGAGTTCCTCAGGATACCACATTAAACACGCCAAGGAAAAGCAAGCTTTTAAATGTGAGCTTTGTGAAAGGTGTCTGTTACCGATAACATCTTCTCTGTCTAGGGCTCTGGAAACGAGGGATTGGGGGGGGTGTATGGCGAACTGGATACTACTTAGTTTACATGAAATGAAACTGCCCACCTTGAGCAGTACCTTCAGAAAGACAGCAGCTTGGAAATGAAGGTCCTTATTTAGTAGGAAAGTTGTCTGGAGCACAACTAAGTACTTTCTGTTTCATGTAACACATTTCTGTAAGGTCCCTTTGCTTAGAAGCCCTATTCATTTTACATTTCCCAAAATGTCAGCTTCTACATATGTGCACTGGGCATGATCAATAAGGCATTTAATCATTATATAATTGCAGCAATAGTAAGTACTAATGAAAGGCACTATTTGATTGCTATCAAAATTGATATATAGGAAAAACGAATTAAATCATTCTGGGGACAGGCATTGAGACACAATTTATGTTACTTCAAGGGAGAAACACAATAAGCTAAAAAGAACATCCAACAGAAGTATTACTGTTTTATTTTCCAAAGCTGTTCGGGACAGACATGAGCACTGATGTCGAAGGAACCTACATGGGCAGATTCCTTAACAGCATGAGCATTCATAAAACGTGATGACCATTTTCCATTTTCATTTTTCTATAATTTTTAACATACCAAACAACTTAGTTTTAAAAAGAATTTGCCATATTGAGTGTTCACAAAGTGTAAGGAGTATTCCATTTTTATTTTTCCCCCAAGTTAATGCAGACTGAAGCCTCGGTTTTATTTATGGTCTTCCATGCACTAAACAAGCCAGTTTACGGCACAGATTGCAATCTTAAGACTGCTTTTAATTGTAAATCTCGTCCAAAGCTACATGACAGTGACAGCCCAGCCCCAGCAGGCTTTGTTACACTATTGTGATCGGCCAACAAGAATGAAGTAGGATTTGAACCCATGGCACTGTAAGTTTAGGTTAACTCCTTAGCCTCAAGGTCATCAGTGAACCACTAAATATAGGCTGGAAGGCCTAATTATGTCAAATTCAAAGTAACTGTGCTATGATTATGGGTTAACCTTCTCACTCCTTCGCCTCTCCCATATAAGAATATCTAATTTTAAAGTAAATGTTAACTTATATCTGAAAGCATATGCTGTTAACTGTCCTGCCACCAAATCTTAACAGCATCTTTTGTATTGTTTTATATCAATGACAGGAAGGGGCTACATTCGGCTCCATATATATAGCAGCTGTTTAGTGAACATTGAATTGGGGAATGCACAATTTCAAAGATGGCAAGCAGAACATCAAGTTGCATTTTCTATCGCAGTTGGATTTGCTTTGTAGGATGTGAAATCGAAGGTTTGGCACTCGTCATTGCCTCATAGGTCTTTGATTATACACCATGACCTTAATCGACACCTGCCTGTGGATACAATCAACACCTGCACCACACTGGACACCACATTTCTTTGTGGCTTTCCTGTCCGACGAAAGTACCTGTCTGTGGCAAATTCTCAAACGCTGATTGGATGCTTCCACTGCCTTTTTTACTGTTCTCTTTCGTCATATCCAATTGATTCTTGAAGACCACCCAGTGAGTGAGTGAGCCTCCGATATAGGTGGACTCTCCTGACAAATAGGGAAGTATCATAAATTGAGCATGAGGCCAATCAGAGTTTAATTTGAGGCAATGAGAACATAATGGTGAATGAGGCAGGTGACAGAAGTAAACTGGTTTACAACTTGTTCCACTTTTGATTGATAAAAAGTAAGCAATAAGGTTTATACATGACATGCGAAAAAAATCCCATGTTGTTTTTGTAACTTACTCAGTTTTCATGCATGTTTCTGTTTAAAGAGGCCACTAAGGTTTGGATTGTGGTTGTGATAAAACACATACGTCCAAATCAAATGCATTTATCTTCAGGTTATGTGCAGTATAAATTGCTTAATAAACATATGCATTTAGGAGGGGGTTATGATGGGGATCTGGCGGTGAAGTTCAGAATTCCCAGGCTCCTGACGGCAAAACTTGTTAGAAAAAAATAGCATGTTAAAAATGCCCAGTCTCCAGAAACCATTATTTTATGTCTTCAATTGGAGAGCACCAGATCCCCTCTCCAACCCCTGAAGGCCTCCCAATCGTTTGTACGTTTGACCCCAAACATTCTCTCTGTGCTGCCTGTGTGCATCATTGCATGGGCAGCTTGTTTACTTGTTCTTTCTGTTTTAGGGGTTCGTTCTTAATCATGTTTTTATATCCTTATTGTATGTTGTTTGCCACTTGCAAGGATAATGGTGAGTTTGGGGGGGCTTCCTCGCCTTTTATGAGAGCCAAGGGCACAGAGTAAATAAATCCTCACTGAATTAACTTAAAGCAGACTTTCTCTGGTACGCCCTGCTCCGTTATGCACAGCTTCTGAGGCACATAGTATTAACTAAACACACATTTTAGACAAGCACAAACTGTGAAATAGTAGACTTGAGTCTCACTCCCCCCCCCCCCCCAGTCATCCCAAAAACACTACGCACCCCTTACCCCCCACCCTTTTTCCTTCCTGGACTGGACTGCGCCACATTGAGTTAGATTAATGAATGGGGCTCAGTGCAGGGAGGGAGGAAGGTCTGAAGGCTGGAGCCAGGGACTTGATTTCTCTGGCAAGGGAAGAAAAAAAAAAACTGAATGCTAAAACTTAATCCCTCAGGGGCTCTCACAAAAGAACTGGCTCCTCCTGGAGGCACTGAGCTGACCTTTTAATTCACTGGCTTTGCCCTTTTACGTGCTGTTTGAAACTTTGTGTTGGTGGGAGGTGGTGATGGTGGGGGGATGAATTGAGGCTTGCTTGAGTAAGTACACTTTTCAATGCAGCATCGTGGAAGACCTCCGGGAACTGCTTAACTTCACTGAAGCAATCAGCAGAATATGAACAATGTCACTGAGCAGACATGTAGTTACTAAAGCATTTGCAAATATGTAAGAGTAGATCTGCATCGTATTAGTGGGTTCATTTTTAGGCTTGCAGGAACAGCTAAGTTATTTAACTGAAAATAAAATGCATTTGCAAGGATTTTGTTTTGTATTTTATTTAGATAGCAATGTACAGATGCATTGAAAAAATATAATTTCTCTCTTGTAACTTTGCATGCTTCTTTGCTTCATCATACCTAATTTAAGCTTCACATATCAGATAGTTAAAGCTTCCTTCCACTTTTATTTTCACAATCAGTTAATTATTAAAGTTCACATTTAACAAAAGAGATAATAATGTCATGTGCGGTATAAAATGTTAATTCTTTCAGTTTGTTATATTCAAATGAGTTGATACACTATCTACTTGGGCTTTTACAGTAAAACAGTACTGTGAGCATTGGAGTGTAAAAAGAAATTTTCACTTTTTTAAATAAAAGACCTTCCTGCTTTTATTTTCATGGCATTTTGTCAAGGCACAGTGATTAACACTGCTGCATCATGGATTCAAATTTTCAGATTTTGAATCCTGTGTCCAGGCATTGTCTGTGTGGAATTTCAGCATCTTCTCTGTGCCCATATGGGCTTTCCTCCTATTTTCCAAAGATGTGTAGTATGTTAGTTAGTGCTTCTAAGTTACCCATGTAGGAGTGGGATGGATGGACGTGAAAGAAACTGTGCTATATAACATAGTTAGGGATGAAAGGTGTTATTAGATAGATAGATAGATAGATATGAAAGGCACTCTATGATAGATAGATAGATAGATAGATAGATACGAAAGGCACTATATGATAGATAGATAGATAGATAGATAGATAGATAGATAGATAAATACGAAAGGCACTATATGATAGATAGATAGATAGATATGAAAGGCACTATATGATTGATAGATAGATAGATAGATAGATAGATAGACAGATAGATAGATAGTGTGGCGGGACACCCCTTCAACACTGGATCCAGGGGAGCAGCGATGGGATGCATGCTACGTCCCCCAGAACACTCGGTGGCAGCCCCCCTGGGTTGCATCAGGGCTGGTAATATGGAACACCAGAGCTCATCCTGGTTGGGCTCCGTGGCCCAAAGAAGTTAAAAAAATAAGTCAATAAATATATACAGAATAGTGTGGGACAGGTTAAGGCTTTGGACTTCAAACCCTGAGGTGGTGGGTTCAAATCCCACTACTCACACTGTGTGTTCAATTTCGATAAAACAAAAAAAAAGTTGTATCTCAAATGTTGTAAGTCACCTTGAATAAAGATGTCAACCAAGTATTAGTAATAAACATAATAAAAGACAAGAAAACCTCTGACTTGGCTGCTATATACAGTAGGTGTCTGTGTGGCAGGGTTGGTTCCTGCCTTGCTCCCTGTGTTTTCCTGATAGTCCCCAAACCCTGAATTGGATTAATCTGATTTGAAATTGTCATGTTATGCTGCATGTAAGGTTAGATAGTCAAATATTGTCTTCAAAGGTACTAGACTATGGTATAATGCCAACTCTTATTCTTTGTCTTTTAAAGTAAGTTTGCCTTACTCTTTCACTAACTAGCACTTTTTGATGTTTTACTAATACTATAGCAATTATGTATGTTGAAGTGTATATGTAAACATACTTGTGTATGTCCAGCATATCACTTACGCACGCATGTCAATCCTTATATACAGCTCGGTACATTCATTAATGTGCTGTGCACTTAGCTATTGATATTGTGTGTAATTTGTATATTACATTATAAGAGAAAGAGAACAAGCTTTTGTTTATATATTGTATTTGTTCAACAATCCATTTTACAGATAGTTTTTATGTGTGGCCATGTGTGCTTCACTATGAACGGTATGTAACACACACATAAATCTGTCCATAAGCACGTAGGGTGTCTACACAGTATTTATGCAATGTGACTTTTTCATAGTTTCACTTAAATATAAGATATAAGCAATTTATTAAAAGCAATACTGAGGAAATTTATTCCGTTTTTTGCATATGCAGTTTTGGTAATACTTTGGACACAAAGGAGAGAATACTTTTAAAGTTTCTCCAAGCACATTCTGTAATGTTTGAGTTAAGAGACTAATCAGATCTCTTGTCTATATTATGAAAATTATTTGAAGAGTGTGAATTGTTGAGTAATCTTCTGGTTTAACATGTCTGCATTAGAAAAAAAAAAAACAAAAAAAACAAAAACAAACTAATGAGGTCAGATCTGACAGCTGATGCAGACTTCACCTCAGCTAGCCATAGAATGCCATTGACCTTTTCTTCAACTGGAGTCTTTCAGTAAAGTGTCTGGTATATTATCTGGAAAATAAAAGGAGGAATTTACAATAAATGAACCATAAACAGTTCAGTTTAAATCCTGAATAAATTTCCTCTCTGGTGCATTTTCCAGAATGTTTATGTCTTTAATGCAAACTGCAGTTTTTTGATATCTTGTATATACTGAACATTTCTAAGCATACACTATACATATGTATTTTATAGCTATGTGTAATTGTATATTTTATATGTAACTTTCTTAATCCAATATTAAAAAGAAACCAAACATGTTGATACTCTGTTTAAATAACAACATATTAGCTTATATATAATGTATGTTAATTACATATAATTTACATTATACTACACATAATTTGTAATACCTACTCTATATTTATAAAAAGATGAGCAAAATCATGCGACGTTTTCATGCAATGTTTTTTCTTCAAAACTGTACATCATATAGTATACATCTACAGTATGTATCCTTTTTTGTCTTCATTAGGAGAATACAACAATGATACTCTCATGTCAATAAAACCATCTTAACACACCTAGGTAAAAAAAAAAAAACCTCATATACATACACTCTGCTAAGAACAATAGTTTTTCAGTTGTGTGTTAGCAACCAACAAATAATGCCTATGTAGTGGTGCAGGCTTACAAATCGTAAAACTGCTTAAACATTCAATTGATTGCAAAATCATGACTGGTGATCATGCAGGAAAAGTTGGATACTGGTGATATTTTAGCAAGTAGGTTACCATTCTAATAGATTTAGGATTTGCTACAACTATAAATAAATCTCAGGGCTAGAGTTTTGACCATGTTGGAATATACCTGTGGACTGATACTGAGCAAAATGAGCTATCGAGGGGATGTAGGTGGCCAGGGGGCACACCCTCCTAGTAACGTATATATATATTGTTGTTACATATATGTATATTATGTATGTGTGTGTGTGTATACAGTATAAATATCTATATATGATACTATACATTGCACTCTCTCTTACTTTGAAAATCAGACTTGCTTTAGTTTTCGAGCAGACAGTCTAGGTTCATGGTGTCACACTTGCAAAATGTTTCTCCCTCTTCAGAGGGTTATTGAGTTAAAGATTTACAATAATTAGGCAGTGTCTGTATTGAAAATGATTTATGTATTATTATGCATGTCAATATTTGGATGTTGGCATGGATAGAGTGTCTAGCCTTTCAAAATCCACTGGCGCCTTTGAGTGAAAGCAAGTGCACATCTGTGCGAACATTTTCTTGTGCACTGCAGCCTATTGTGAGCCCGTCAGTGTTGTCTCCTTTTGTGTCATTACTTTGGTCATTTCATTAAAGGTTTAATTGTGCATCTTTATGGAATGTTTTGAAAACGCATAACTTATTTTGCAGTCAATTCAGTACACCACTTCCTGCTCATTTTGTGTGCATGTGTGTGTGTTAAAAAAAAAAAAGATAGAAAACGCCAAAAGGGAAACGAGAACTTAAAAAAATCTTCCTGTGTAGCAAGTATGTAAAACAGGCAAGGCTTTAGTCACTGGAGGATTATGTTGTGTCGTTTAAGGCTCTTCTGTCTGTGCTGCTGTTGTCCTGGAAAGCAAGGTTATTAAGAGTTAACCTCAATATGACAGTGAAAGGCTTTAATGCAAACTAGGCCGCCTGCCAGACTGGGAGCCTTGCAGCTCCACTCACACATCATCTGACTTTAGCAGAATGTAGCCCAGCCAGTGAAGTGGATAGAGACTGGGATTTGGCAGTGTCTCTGTAGCTTTTGGCCTCTGGTTCTCTGTTCCAGTTCCTCCTTTTGCGCTAGGCCTTTCCTGGCAGGCTCTTTCTTCTGCAGCCAGGGTGGGCTAAGGAATGGGAGATGCTTAGCAACCATGGGTGTGGGGTTTTGTGCTCACAACCACTGGAATCCATTTCCAGCCTGTTAAAGACTTGAGTGGGGAAAGGGGGAGGGGGTGGTGGTGGGGCGATTGGCTCCATTTCAATCATCTTAATTAATTGCATCCTTCTTTTGCCTTAATCGATTTAATTTATATAATTTATTTTTGGTTTTACCAATTTTTTGATCAGCCAAGATGTTGAATTTTTTGAGGGGCATATAAGTAAATACCTTTTCACTGTCTATCTGTCTATCTCATATAGATGGCTATCTATCTATCTATCTATCTATCTATCTATCTATCTATCTATCTATCTATCTATCTATCTATCTATCTATCTATCTATCTATCATGTAGTGTCTATCTGTTATATATAAGCATTTCATATCAATCTATCTATCTTATCAACCTAAGCACTGAGCACAAGCTAAGCACTGACTCGGACACACAAACCTATTACATAATGTAGTATCTCAATTGTAAAAGTTTTGTCCTACACTCAATAGACTCTGCATTTATCCTATTAAATCTGATTTATAGTATCATGGAAAGTGATGAAACTGAAACCTCTCCCCATATTTTGGTGGGCTTCTGGTTTTCCACCATTGTCCAAAGATGTACAGATAGGTTGTTTGGCAATAACAAATTAGCTTGTTACTGACTGTGAATGTGTGCATTTCAAATGAATTGGTGGTCCAGGCTTGCTGGCTACATTTTCCAAGAAAGGCTCTGGATTCCTGCAGTTATAACCGATTAGTAGTTAGTGTGCCACGTACAACTATAATTATTTTCAAATGTGTATATTTTTCTTTTCTGTGACTGCTAAATGTGAGCAAAATTACCATAAAATTAAAAAACAGCCCCCAACATCAGAAGCTTACATTTCTGCCTTTTGCCTCAGTGGACCATATGGTATGGCAGCATCCTGCTTCTTATCCCTGTGGTTTTAAAAACTGGAATACTTGCTCAAGACATGCAGAGAAGTCTATGCAACCTTTATAGTGGCTTGTCAGTCACTGCCACGGGCGAGTGCTTCTAGCTCCATTTGTTACTGTGTCAGAGCTGCTTGAGTGGTTACTTTTATCCTCCATCTTCTTTTGTGTTTCATGGGGCAATGGGTTTTGATTAATGAAACTGTAAGTGTCCAGAGTTGCATCCAAAATTTATCATTAGGTAAACAAAACCAGATACCAAAAAAAATTAAGTATAAAATTAATTAGGACAAAATTTTTCTAGTTTCTTATTTAAACCTGCTTAATCCTGTTCAGAATTGCAAACTGTCCTGAATGGACTCCACTCTCTATCTATCATATATTTCCTTTCATATATATTTATCATATATCGTCTTTCATCTATGTATCCTTTTATGTTTGATATAATGCCTTTCCATCATTTAATATAAATGTTTACAAATGAAGTAGATCACAGTGGAGAACTTTATCCAACATCACTTTGACAAACATAACACAACATTCTAAAACCCACTTTACTTGGTTCAGGGGTGCTGACGAGTAGAGCTTATGTTAGATAGATAGATAGATACTTTATTAATCACAAGGGGAAATTCACATAAATGTTGGTGGCATCAGACACTCAAAAAAGAGACAAAACAAATCAAGAGTAAATAATAAATATTATAGCCAAATTTATACCACCCTCTCCTTTAAAGAGTGTGTGCAAAATTACAAATGATGTGTTAAGCTGAAGCAGTAATCACTATACCTTTTTGAATTTTGGGATACTAATTCACAATATACTTGTCTAGCTCATGGTCTAGCACTGGCAGAACACAAACAAGCTTCACATTGTTCCTTAAGGCATGAAGTTGCTACTTTTACTGCCTATAGAACTTGAAAGAGGCAGAATTCAGGTTAGGGGGCTGACAAGAGGTGGGGTAGTTACAAGACGAGGAAGGAATGCTTACTGGTGCCGACTTGAGATGACCCCGGAGTGGCCATGTAAGTGAATCCCCTAAGGCAGCGCCTGGCAGCCCGTACCAGCCTTTCTCAAGTCGGATTGAATGACCCATGTAGGGTCTGGCTGCCTGCCTACTGTCACAGAGTAGCTTCCTCTACAGGTTAAATTTAGGCGGAGGTGTATTATTAAACCATGATCTGCAGGGCCCCAGGGCATCTACACTATTCCAAGCCGCTGCAGCTCAAATTAATACATGGTTTAACGTGTAACATTTCATTTCAAGAGGTTCTTTTTTTTTTTTTTGTTTAAGCTGTAATTTCAGACCAGCTGGATGGGTAGAGGTGTTATTTGTTTGTTTGTCTGTTTTCTAAGTTACCATTACAACTATCAACCCCCACCTCATGCCATCTTCGGCTTAGAGTTCTTTTGCAACAGTAAGCCAGTTGCAACACTGTTGACCATAAACCTTGCGACCAAACCCTCTCTGCCAGACAGCTGTCTACTGAAGGTTACATCTTTATATTGTCTCTGCCATTAGCAGTTAGGTTTTGAAGGATAAGAGAATGGCCGGCAGGCTGGGCAGCAACTAGTGCCTCCTCATTCTTGTCAAATATCTGGGGTTATTTGGGTTAAGAGGAAGGGAAAGGGTTATGCAGGAAATTACATAATGTCTTTGAGGAAGAGGACTAAATAGTTCTGCCGTATTCTTTAAACAAAGTCAAAGGAAAAAAAAGCCATTTGCAGCTTTTAAAAATGCCTAAGAAACTTGAGTTGTTCGATTGCTATGTGCTGTATATTCTTCTGTAAAATAAAAGCAGTTAGGAAAAAATAAGGAGACAGCAGAAGCCGGTCACTGGCAGTTCTCTTTAATTTCATAGTAGTTATTCACTTAATTGACTGAGAGGGAATCTTTCATTACTTTTGACTTCCTTTCCAGAAAAAAAAAAAAAAAACGAGGCCAAGGAAGCTTTTGGCGCAGAGCTAATTTTGGTTTGGCCCATCACAGTTCCCCACCCAGCCTCGTGTTGGTTTGAAACTTGCAAAACAGCAGAAAATGGAATAAAAATAAATAAAGTAAAATAATAAAAGCCGTGATTAAATTTTTGCTCAGTGCAGGGGATGGGTAGATGCAAATCATGTATTTATTAATAAAACATAACATTCTCTGTACTGTTGAAAATTATTTTACGTGGGGGTTTACAGTATACCAGCTGTTATAGTCAAGACTGATTTGATGATGCATAGAACACTGTTAAACAAATTATCAAAAACTGCATCTTAACTTACTGTCTTCTGTATATAAATGTGTAAATAAAATACATAATATGTTCTAAGCCTGCTTAATACAACTAGCGGGCCTATCCCAAGGAAGGAGTGAGTTATGAATATTGTGCCAGTCCATTATAAGTTGTAGACATGGATAGACCCACATTAAATCATCCATCCTTCCATTTTGCATGCCAATTTAATTAAAGTATAGGGTTGCAATAGCCTGTCAGTGGATTCAAAGCTGAAACTAGCCCTGGAGAGGACAACAGGCCATTCATGCACACACTCACTCAGGTATTTTGGAAGACCGGTTCACCTATCCAAACTCCAAATAGACAACAGAACTTGAACCCAGGATACTGGATCTGTGACCACCCATGAATTTGTTATGCTTCACAAAATGTGTAAATAATGCAGAAGCTGAGTCACCTTTCTAATTTTCTCTGCACCCTACAGAAACTTGGAAGAAACTTGAAATTGATTATTTAATGCAAAAATGTTGGTGCAGTGGGTGGCACTGTCACCTCCCATCATCTGAACTACACTTTAATTTTCAGTCAGGCTGTGGTGTTTTTGTGTTCTGTCCAACTCTCGATGTCCACATACAGGCTGTTAGTTCTGGTGCCTTCATTAAGTGGTTTTGACTTACTTGACTGGTTAGCCTCCTGCCTTCTGCCTGATGCTGCCAGGATAAATTGGGTGTAGAAAGCAGAACGATGGCCCTGTAACTGACTTGGTAAGTCATTTATATTTTGTTCCCATTGATGTTGCTAGGGTAAGCACATGCTCCCTATGACCCTGCAAAAGATTAATGAAAGAATAGATGGTTGGGAATTTAATACAAATATTTATATTAGAATTTCTGAAAGCTATACCACATTTTGGGTGAATATTCATAGTAATCAAAGTCCAAATATCTGTCTGAGCCATTCAGGACATTTCACTTCTTATCCTGGAAAGATGTCAGCTGGCAATATGCAGCATGCTCTTCATTTGATTCCTTGTGGTTTTAAACCAGGGTCTGATACCAGGCTTTCTACTCTCTGTCTCTCTCCCTGGTAATAATTTTTTTCTTAGTGAGGCAGCAACTCGGCTAATAACTTTGTTTATGTTTTCATAACACAGAGGAGCACCTCAGCTTGTAATTGCTCAAGTGAATTGCAGCGCTGGAACAGAAATGAGGGTGGTTTGTCAAAACAAAAGCAAAGCAAAGCGCCCAGCCAAACTGCCTAGGAGTGGGGGGAGGGCGGTGTGGGGGTTGTTTAGGGGGGTCGGGGTGTATTGGAAGGCAAGCTGTGCAAGGACGAAAATCACCATGGCAGATTCCTCTTAGAATTCACAAAGCACAGGAGTGGAATGCAAGTTTTACAGAAACAAAACTTTTTAAAGGCTCTCTGGGTTGTGTGCATGTCAGTAAGTGTGGCCTAGTGGCTAAGGCATTGGATTGCAAAGCATTGTGTGGCCAGTTCTACTTGAACCACTTTGAGACAGTGAGCGATGGGCTTGCCACTGTGGCCAGAGAATGGATCAGGATTCATTTGTCGCTTTACATAAAGGCATCAGCTTAATAAATGAGATATAAATTAGCAGCAAAAAGAGGTGGCACAATATGATTTATCTGAATAAATCTTGCAAAAGTAGAAAATAGAAAAAATATTTTTACTTAGCTAAATCATCCTAGGTTGGATTTTGATCATGTTTAAGAAGTGCATCTTTGGCTTGTGGGTAGTATGCCACTAGGGAGAAACAGAGGGCACACATGTACTGTACGGTGTGGCTTCTGCTAACATTCTAATTCAAGACAGCTCTTGTGCATTGGGTTGCCTTAAATTACTAATTTCTAAAATTGGAAGCATTAATCTTTTTTCCATACCCTCTTTAATTGCAAGTAATTTACTGACAATGGCTCAATTGGGGAGTGCAGGGCCTTGAGTGATGGTGTTGTATACTTTTGAATATAATACGCTGGAAATACAGTGAGTGCTGCAGAGACGTAAAGCTGACGACATTCTCTAGCTGCAGGGTTCATTACCCTCCATGGTTTTTGTGCTTTGTACAGCTGACACATACTATACATCTTTCTTTCTAGTACCTTATTTTCCTCCCAGAGATATGCATGCCAGATTAGTTATTAGTGTTGTGTCTGGGGATAGGAGGGGAGCTTGGTGATTGTGCCCTGCACTGGACTGCTATGCCACACAGGGTTAGTGTTAGCCTTGCACTTAATGCTGCTAAGTTGGTTTGCAAATGTGTAATAGCTGAATCAGAAATTGTATGTGATGAGCTTCAGATTGGCTTTGCAAGTTTGTGTGATTGTGAGCAAGTGATTTAAACTACCTGAGCTCCAATCTTTCTGAATTTATAAATCTAAAAATACATACATAACATTTACATACATATATATCTATCTAGTGTATATATGCTGTACTCACTAACACCTTGGCTTTGTTTGCAGTTTGTCTAAAAGAAAGACCTGCACTTTTATGGGATACGATGGTCTGTCTGTCTTCTGTTCATATTATGTAATAACATCTACTGTTAAATTCTACTCCGTACTTCTAAAATTTTTATTTTAATACTGTATTGAGGATTTGTTCTGTTCTGTGTATTGTACTGCATTGTATTGATCCCCTTCTTTTTGACACCCACTGCATGCCCAGCCTTTCCCGAGGTTTCTTCCATTTTTTCCCTACAATGGCTTTTTTTGGGAGTTTTTTTCTTGTCTTCTTAGAGAGTCAAGGCTGGGGGGCTGTCAAGAGGCAGGGCCTGTTAAAGCCCATTGCGGCACTTCTGGTGTGATTTTGGGCTATACAAAAAATAAATTGTATTGTATTGTATTTTGTAAATTGCCTTTTTCTCACCATTGTGATAGCAATATACAATGCAATATTGTCTAAACATCACTACAGAGAATGTAGCAACAGTTAGTTCCAAATTGCTTTTTTAGAGGATTTCTAAATAATCAACAAAAGGTGGGACACGTAGGAATTGTTTCCATTAACTTTCCAGGCTTAATTAACTTCCCAGAAAAGCTGTAGGCTGTTAGTCCAATAGTTATTCCCTCAAAAAGGACTTTTTGTATAATTTTGAAAATTATATAATTTTTTAGTTTTTGGTAACCTAACTTCTGGCAGTTTACCTTTGTATAATTTCAGGTTATTCACTGGATGTGAACTGCTTAAATTTCAATAAAAGATGGAAAAATTGGGGTGTTCTAAACCTTTTGACTGGCAGCATATTTACTGTGTGTCTATACACACAGACACACAAAAGGATACAACCATGGATCGCATTCTGAAATGACCATTACACCAATGTATTGTGATAATAACCATGTTGACTAATGAGGAGTTCTTTCAATGCATTCCACAATGCCAATGACTATCTCTGGGGTATGGCTATAAACATTTCTTAGTTTTGCTCAAAGATCCTAGAGTGTGTAACTTTTTCTTTTTTTTTTTTTTTTTTTTTACAAGTAGCTAAAATGTTTGTTTCTCAGTAGCACTCGCAAAAGGATATTGTTCCTCAAATCGCTCACGTGTGAACTTGAAGAAGTCCACACAAACATATAGCTTCACAATTGAAATGCCATTCCAACGGATACAACATGTCTTCTTTCCAGCATACACAGATAAACAGCAATAACAAAAAAGAAGCAAAACGTGTACAGTGATTTCCTGCTAGCTTCACCTGGCTGTGTTTCATGCTGGGTGGGGTTCCTTATCCTGTGCAGAACTATTTTTTTGTGTACCACCATATATATCTTTCTGAGTAATACAAAACACAACATCCTCAAACTTCCAATTCACTTACCAGGAGTTAAAGCTTAATATATGTAGTTATTCAGGGTCCCATCTCTTCAGGACACTGAATTAGATAGGGAGGTGCAGGAAATGAGTTGTTGTATAGTGTAGTGGGATGTTAATTGCAGAAACAAACTTCATAAAATGAATTGTGTTACCCATAATTATACAAGTGACTTAATGCATTGAGTGATTTAGGATAACCGACAGCCTGTCTTTAGTGCAGTGACTCTTATTTAATAAAAGTAAAGTTACTTACACCTTCAAGACCAACTGTTCTGAGCCAAAACCTCATCAATCAAATAATTGAGAGTAATAAAAGGTGTGTTTAAGAAGTGCCACTCCTTACCTGATAGCCAGCAACTGGCCTGTACACTCCAATGTGGTTTTAAAAACATGTGCTCTAATTCATTGTCTAGTAATAGCGATAAACTTCTTTATGGACTGTCATTTGCATGCCACATAGAATATGCACTACGTGTTTGTGGTTTTATGCATTTGATATTCTTTAAAGACATCTTCAATGTTTTAAAGTTTCTGTGTCAGATGTAGCTTGCAGTAAGGTTATGAAATATGGGACACTTTTTTTCACCACTATTTTCCAATGATTTCTTGGTGTCCCTGTGGTCAGGATATTTCAATCTGCCTAAAAAACAGGAACATCTGAAAATGACAAACTGGCCAGAGGCTACCACACCCGTGCCTGTAAACTGTTAAGACTGAGAGCTCCCTATAACTTAATACAGGCAAAGATTTTCTCTGGTCTCCTCAATTGTAGCATTTGTATATTTCCAAACTTAAAATAAATAGCTTTGCTTTTAACCGTATTAAAAATAAAAATGTTGCCCCCATTTCTTAAGCATTTCTTTCTTTAATGTCTCAAAAGACTACATTTCATTTCACAAGTAACCTTTATTTTATGGAGAATCTTTCAGTACTAAACACAATTTCAAGATGCTTTACAAGCATCTAGCAATTAGTACAATTGTTTAGATTTTTTTTTTAACATTTAGACCACCAGCAAGTAAGGTAATTCAATGAAATTGGAAAAAAATGAACAGGCAACCTTGTGGTTCTAGACCTCTACTATATATAGCATCCTTCTATAAGTGGTACCATCCCAATTAATTTTCAATTGAAGAGCCATAGTAAAACGACTAGCATATTGCCCATCCATTATATGGATCAGGCTTATATTTCTAGGGAGCAAACAGCTTGTCTCAGCACAGATGAATCCAAGACTGGACAGCAACTTTACTGGAAAGTGCATGTATTCACTCTGCCATGTTCAAATAACAAACACTCTTTATTTTTACATTGCCTTTCTGTATTGAACACTTTTCCCAAATCATTTAACAAAAGCACAATTAAATGTATTTTATAGTTGGACCAATGGTGGAATAAGCAACACTTTCAGGGTCACATAGAGTTAGGGATGAGTTTAGTAGTCTAGTGGTTCAGTGAAAGAACCAGGTAATCCAGTATAAGAGGTGCAGGCTTAGGTTTCAAATACATATGAATTACATGCATACATTTACTCGCAGGCAGCATATATGCCTCTATTTATCTCTGTGTGTACATTACATAGCTATATATGTATATGTACATATTATTTATGCAAAATTCATGTGACTATTATTTGTGGACACACGGAGTTGGGCAGATAGCCAAGTCTTTATACAACTGCTATGCTTATTTTCTGAATATTTTTATGGTCATAAACAAAGCTGTTTTAATAATTCAATTAACAAAAGTAAACTCATGCTAAAGTAATGTAAAAATATTGCAATTGTTTTGTTTGTTTTCTGTATGACATTTAATCATCCCCACCTTTATGAATCTGAGCTGAACTTCACTTTGTTGCTTTCTTTGTTTAGCATTATTATTTATATTGAACACAAATGACATGAGTAGAGTGACTGTCCCGTTCCAGCTGTAGTCCAGATCTGACATCAAATGAACTAAGTACTTCTTAGCAGGTGGTGTTGTCTACCGGGAACTGGAAGAAACTTGTCCTCTGGAAAACGGGTTGTTTGCCCTTGATGTAACTATTTGACGTAAATGGCTATGAAAAACTAATTTTTAGTAGACTTGTATTGAAATGAATATATGAAAATGGAAACAGGACAATCCACTCTTTCTTTTTTGTGTTGTTAGGGTGGGATTTGTCACACAAATCATAGTAATACCAACAGCTCCTTATAGCTTCCAATGTGCAGTGGGGTTGACAGGAGTGGTCTGGTGTATTTATAGGGCTTGAAAAGTTTGCAGTTACCCACTAGTAAACTTTATTTTGTTAACTACCATCCATTATTCAAACAATGAAAAGGACAGATATCCATAAACTTCATGCCTCCAGAAAGAGCTGCAGTAGCTGTGTTAGTTAAGCCAGTAGAACACAAGAGGAAAAACATCTCAAAAGGAATGAAGCAAAATATCTCTGTGGCCTGTTTTTGAGAGATGACATACTTTAGGTCGCAACTTTTCTTTTCCTTAGATCCATGGTTACAATCAGTTTAAGCTATTTTTTTCCCCGCTTAACTGTTCTGTTAGAAGTCAAAGCAATTTTGTGTAGTGCCTCACACTAGGCAAGAAGGCTGGAAAGCAGGCTGAACATTTAGAGTGTGTGCGCGTGTGCATATATGTATGTGTGTGTGAGAGAAGGGAGAGTGTGAGAAAGAGCAGCCAGGAATAGAAACGATTAGATTATGAAGGCAGACAGTAGTAATCATTAACTTTTTCAGACTGCTAACTGTCTCCAGTCTGGCGCTGTCTAACCCCCCACCCCCGATAACCCCCCCATCCAAAAGCCCCTTTTTCTGGCCTCAAGCACACAGGGTGTAATGCTGTAAAGATGGGAGGCATTACAGTAAAACAACTGAGTCGGGGCTAACCTTCATTTAGGATTTCCCTTTTTACATTTGTTAAGTTGGTTCTATTCAAGAAACACAACCTCTCTCTTTATTTCATTGGTTATGGTTTTTGGCGATTAAGTATTTTTTCTTTGTTTTATGGTACACTTCAGATTTTAAAGTGTCACGAAGTCAGTTTCTTTTTATATCTATACTATGTAATGACTTTCATTATGAGCTGTATTACATGGAGTTCTTTCTATTTTCAGTTTGTATTTGATATAGCAAATTTCATATTGAACTTTATTATAAAGAATTTAACTCTATTTGTATATTGTAAAATGACTTCCATTATGAACTTTTATAAGGATTTTTTTTCTTTTTTCAATTCATATATTATATAGTGTCTTTCACTGTGAGCTTTATTATATGGCACTTGTATCTTTCTATATATAATATAGTTGCTTTCATTTTGAGATTATTAGGAGGAGTCTCTTTCTATATTAAATAGTAGATTTCATTTTGACATTTATTATAAGGTGCTTCTTTCATTATATAGCAACTTTCATTCTGAGCTTTATTTTAAAGAGCTTCTTTGTTTCTATCTGTATTATATATTGGATGTCATTTTTAGATTTATTATATGGAGCTGTTTTCTTTCTACATGATATTATATAGTGGCTTTCATTTATAATTTTATTATGGGGAACTTCATTCTTTCATACTTTCTCTTGTATGCCATCCCATTTACTTTTCTGTTTGATTGATTTTCCACCTTTTTAATGTGCTGCATTTCTTTTGGCAATGCCAATGTGTTTTTTATTTTTTATTTTTAAAGACTCTTATGTTAGACTGTTTGCTTAAATCAGTACACAGTGTCATCCTGTACAGGTCATCCCTTTTAATTGTTTATGCCTTTTTCTGTTAAAAAGCAAATTGTGGATGGGGTTGAGTGCTGAATTTCATAGATTTTCTTCCATGCACACTACCTGTATTATACTTGCTGAGTTATATTAAATTTATATAGAATTGGCAGTGTCCTTTTCAGTTGTTTGATTGGTCTATGTTTTGCTATTGTGTTTTGTTTCCTCGATAAACGGTGATAAAAAAAAAATATATATATACACTAAAATGGTAAAGGGGAGGATGAGGACCAAAGCTATTAAAATACCTGTGAGACAGGATTGAGACAAAAAACAAAACTTATAATGCAAGGAGCTGCAAGCTGTTGTATTATAACGCTGTATTCCTTATTGTTTAATGTACTGTGGCATTTAATGGGGGAGTTGCAAAAGTGCAAGTGAGCTGCAGAAGAATACGCTCTGGTTACACAATAGTAGTTGTGTTTCTCTTTCCTCTGCTTAACGTGTCACATCACCATTTATTTGTATATTTAAGCAATATTCACCTCTTAATTTCTTACAGTGCCTTTCTGTGGAAGCATCACCACAAGGCATTTCACAAACAGCTAAGAATACCATATACATGACTCATTCGGAGAATCACTTTAGTGTTGTTTCTTTATATACAGATTAATATTTGTCTTAAAAATAAACGAGAAAAAAAATATAGGAAATTACAAAGATTTGCTCTGAATAGAAACAGCTTTAGTGAGTGGTAATTTTTAAAAGGTACAGATTGGAGAAAGACTCGGTGACTGTAAATAATGTGAAGTGAGCTGGCTGGCTGCAGAGCGGGTCCCGCCCTTCCTTAAAGGCTTTCTGCGGAGCTGAGCGCAATGTCGAACACGGACCCGCAGACAGAGCGCTGCACTATAATTTGCATGGCTGATGAGTCTGAAAAAGCAAAGCAGCCAAAGCCAGAATCGGCTGCCTCCTCAACCACTGGAGACAGGCAGCCGTTGAAGCACTCACACTCACATACACATACACACACACACACACACAGATCTCTTGTAGACCCGGTAAAACTAAAGAGTGAGTTATAATGTTGCATCAACCTTACTAAACTTCTAATTTTTCACTAATTAAGCTCAAGCTTGCTTAAAAAGCCTGACACGTCTATAGTATATTATGTGGCTACATTTAAAGGAAGCAACCTATTATATATTTTAATAGTTTTGGTTGGGATAATGGGATGTGAACACTACCATATAAAAATAAAGCTTGACTGACCATTGCAGCCTTTTGTGGCTGCTTCTGATTTACTCACAAATGTAGGAAGCATTTACCAGGTCTCTCCGAAAATCCAGGTGTAGCAAGTACCCATGGAAAACTGGAATACATGGAGCTTAGAATAAGGGCTTTTCTGTTACCTGCCTTTTACTGACACCCTATCATCCGTTCCTTTTGCATCAGCATCAGTTTTCTTAAAACACTATTTGCATGGTTTGATATTTTCCTTTTTTACCTGGTAAACAGAAATATACAGCTGGCAACTAAACTTCTTAGATGCACTTTGTATCTCTTTGAATGCTTCTAGCCATCAATTCATTTTAGAATCCACTGAACCCAATGTAGAGAATCCAGGGTTTATCCAAACAGCATTGCACACCTGGTAGGAGCCACTCCTTGTCGCATTACAAATAAAGTGAAAGTAGACCCGTCTGTCAGTTCTCTAACCCTCTTATCCAGTTCAGAGTCATATCACCTCAAAATAATTATGGTAGTATACTATACTTCAATTTCATATTAATTCTTTACTGTATTGCAATGTTTGCTCTGGAAAGAGCTTCACCTGGTTAATGGTTCCATTTAAAATAAAGGACTATGGTCCAGCAGGTAGAGCTGCCACCATACAATGCAGCTTCTGGCCACCTTCACCTGTGCATCCCTGATGGTCACATTTTAAAGACATGATAATTAGGTGAGTTCAGAGGTAAAGTGGCATCCTCCATCTACAGAAATTACTTAGGACAGAACAGGTGTTGGTCATTAATAAAAAGATGCATCTTTTTAATGGTAAAAATGGGTAGGGCAGCACTCCAACACTGTGTCTGCAAGGGTTTTTCTCAGCACCCAACATACAAATGAGAAAAAACCCTTGCAGACACACTTTTGGAGATGAATCCATTAGGCTATTCCACTAGCCAGAACAACCTGCATTTCAGAGCTGGTAATTCACCTGTGGCTAAGCATGTTTAGATACAGCTGGTACTTGGATGGGAGACCATCAAGAAAAAGCTTGGGGTTCTGCTAGAAGAGGTGTTGTTCAGGCCAGCAGGGAATCACTTGCCATATGGCCTGTGTGTGGATTCCAATGGCTCAGTGCAGCGACGTGGACATTGTGCTGTAAAAACTGGCAACATCCGTCGGATGAGGCGTAAAACTAAGGTCCTCTTTCAAAAAGAGTAGAGTGTACCTTGATGGCAAAGCTAAATTGCTAGTCATTCTGGACACATAATCATCCCCTGCGGCTTACTGGCTAACTCACTCGGTCTCTCACTTCTTCACTACCTAATAGCTAGTGTGTGGTGAGTGTACTGGCACAAGAATAGCTGTTGTCACATCATCCAGGTGGATACTACACATTGGCGGTGGTTGAAGTGGCTGCCCACTGTCTCTGTAAAGCAGTTTGAGTAGTTTACAAAAGCGCTAAATAAACGTATTAAATTATTCTGTTATTAGTATAGGTCTGCCTCCCTGTCAAGAATTGTGCTCCACGTTGCTCCTCATGTTGCCCATAACTCACTAGAAAAAACAGTCAGATAATGGATGGAAAATACTTTCTAGTGGATGATATATTTGAACAATTTAACATGAGCTTTGATTGACTGGCCTCCCATTTGTTTGTTGAACTTTTTATGTGTGTGTATGTGCGTGCGTTTGCCTAGGCACATGCACAAGCACGCGCACACCCTCTCCCGCCGGCAGACTCCTGAACAGGATGCTGTAGCTTTAAGTGCCTTTCAGAGACACTCTGCAATTTATCTCGGCTAGGCAATTAACATAACTGAAAAGTTCCCTGTACTGATGTCTGTTTGAAAATTGCTGGGTGTACTTGGCGGCCCGTAAAGATGAAAGAGAAAGAAAGAAAGGAAGGGGAAAAAAAATGTTGGACTGAGGGATTTTCTTTCACGCAACGGGGTGGTTTTATGCACAGAGAGATGTACAAGCCTGATAAGTGGAATCTGGCTGCAGCGCTTTTCTTTTTAATTAATGTACATTAGCTGTTCTTGCAAGCCCTCCTCTCCCCGTCACCAAAAACACCCCAATCCAGTTTTAAATGGGGCAACTACTCTTAAACAGCTTTTTCGGAAGTGTTGAGTGCTGAAGATATAACATATTATTTTTTCAAAACTGGAGAATTTAAAGGAGTCGGGTGTAGGGGGCAGCGAAGGGGCGTCTTTAGGAGGTTAAGTTTAAGGTAATTCAATCCAGAGCCGCGCTGGTTTCCCTCTCCCCTCTTGTGCTCTCTTTCTCGCTCAGCATGTTTGATGCCAGGTTTCAGTGGGACAGGGTTATTGAACGGAGAGGGAGGCTTGAGGCACGTTAAAGGGAAAAAGAACTTCCAGCTAACAGGGCACTCACAATTTCTGGGTGAAACGGAATGCAATTTCAGATCGAGGCTTGTCCTCATGCTCAACAAAATTAGAAGAGGGGGGATGGAACTGTTACCCATCTGAATGCAGCCCTGGCCTATAAAATGAGATCATGAGATTTGACTTCCCTCCAGCTCTTTTTTTTTCCTTTTAAATTCAAATTCTTTAGACAAAAAACACTTTAATTGGACAGGCATAAGTTATGAAGATATTCACTGGGGTTAGTGACCGGATGCCGTGGAGCACCTAGTCATACTTGTGAGAATTTACCCAACTCTGGATGGGACAGTGTGGTGAGACAGGAACAGTTTTTGCTGTCTGGGGGAGGCAATTCCCAAGGTGAACCTCAAAAGATAATCAAATTGGAAACCATGGCATCTTGTCCCTTCCCTTTGAGCATAAACAAAGCCTTCAGGTTTGCTTCAAGATGTGCCATACAGGTTTTCAAAGAATAAACAATCAAGGGTTGCCAGTGTATTTAGTTTTTTGATTCCTCCTTAGAGCACACCAAGAAAATAGTAACATTATATCATGTAATGACTTCCTGTTATAGAGCCAGACAAGCTGCTATCAAACAATGTTTGGGACAGATTTATGGCTCATTTGACGTCAGAACATTGTAAAGCAGGCAGCAACAAAAATATTACCTGGGACAGCAGATAAACATTGATGGCTCTATAAATAATCTTAGACGTTTTATCTCCACTTAATGACTTGGTACTTGCAAAGCATTTTAGGAATTTTGGAACAAGTTTTGAAGAAGTTCAGAATTTGTGAGGCTTAGTTTCTTTTTGCTTGGGTCACCATTTATCTCAGGACATGGTTTTCCCTGCAGAACAAAACCAACATAAAAATGTTTAAAGCTAAAAAATGTTTTCCAGTGCTTTCTGTGCAAATTTGATAAAGACAAAAATTATTTTTCTGTTCTGTAAATATCTGGTATATATATGCTTTACATGTTTACCTGACCCAGCACAAGTGTGACACAAGAATTCTGTAGTGTTTGTGACATATAGCAGCTAACTAACTACAAGTAAATATTTGGATTTTTGTTAGGCCCGTGTCACACTGCACAACTTGAAGTTGGATAGAATTTCACACTTAACTACTACAGTTGCTGGGATCTCATTGCCTTGAGAGTGTCAAGATTACATGACTATGAAGATGCAGTGGATGATAGCTTAATGCCCCGTTACATTACCTGATTTTTCTGCCAATATTCAGTTGCACACTTCATTAACATAATTTTAGCAATTTGGGAGCAGTTACAACAAGCTCCTGCGACACCCAGCGATAGTCTTATCACGTTTGATTTTATCTTAAGTCATAGTAGTGGGTTTTCTGTATGCAAAAGCTGATAACCAATGAGCACTCACCTGGAAGTACATGTTGTTCAAAGGAATAAGGAACCAAGGGGGAAGTTTAGCTTCTTAGTGAAGCTTAAACAATATTATAACAAATTAGACAAGCCCCTCAAACCCCAAATGCACAATAAGAACTGCAAAATAAAACTTTTGATTTGGCTAAAGAATGCCACTGATAGTTGCACTATTTGGACCGAGCGGGTATCACTCATTGTTTCAAATTCCAGTAAATTTCAAGTAAAACATAATTTCTACCAATGTTCAATGTCACTGGATGTAAAGTGCTTTGAAGGGTGTTGTATAAAGTGGAAGTCTCATGTATTTTCCTTTTTCTTTTCTTCTCCCCTCCAGATTCCCAAGTTCTGCAGGAGCCAGGTGATCATTCTCACTGGTGCGTAGTGGCGTACTGGGAAGAAAAGACGCGAGTGGGCCGGCTGTACTCAGTGCAGGAGCCTTCCCTGGATATTTTCTATGACCTACCTCAGGGGAATGGCTTCTGCCTTGGACAGCTCAATTCGGACAACAAGAGCCAGCTGGTTCAAAAGGTGCGCAGCAAGATTGGTTACGGTATTCAGCTGACCAAGGAGGCAGATGGCGTGTGGGTGTATAACCGCAGCTGCTACCCAATCTTCATCAAGTCGGCCACACTGGACAACCCAGACTCGCGGACGTTGCTGGTTCACAAGGTGTTCCCTGGGTTCTCCATCAAGGCCTTCGATTATGAGAAGGCCTACAGTTTGCAGAGGCCGAATGACCACGAGTTCACACAGCAGCCCTGGACCGGTTTCACTGTACAGATCAGCTTTGTGAAGGGCTGGGGCCAGTGTTACACAAGACAGTTTATCAGCAGCTGCCCATGCTGGCTAGAGGTTATTTTCAATAATCGATAGCTGCAAGCCTTCTCATGGAGTGGAACTACTCAGTTTGTTTCATTCTTTTTTTTTTTTTTTGAAGGGAGGCGTGAAATTAAAGACTTTGCTGAACGAAAAAAAAATAGACCCAAGGACTTCTTTAATAAATAAGATTTAATAAAGAAAAAATGTATTTTATGTTATATATAAATATATTATTACTTGTAAATATGAAGACGTTTTATAAGCATTGTTATTTATGTATTGTGCAATGTGTTAACGATAAAGAAAAAAGATGCACTTTGCTTAATATAAATGCAAAACAAATGCCAAAATTAGAAAAAAAAAAAAAAAACTAAAAAATTAAACACAAGATTGGTGTTTTTTCTATGGGTTCCAAAAGCCCAGTTGAATGTTTTTTAAAAGGAATTAATGTTCTATTAAAAATAAAACTGTACACCTTTTAACTTGATCTGGACTTTCTGCTTTCTTCTGAGAAGGGATTTTATGTTAGTGTTTTAGGTTTGAAAAACCATTAGGAATGTCTTTGTCAGTGTCACCCAGTGGATAAGTCACTCAACTGGACTGCACAAGAGACCTGGGTCACTGCACATCAATCAGCTCTGTGTGAGCCTGAGCAAGTTAGTTTATAAAGTAGTAACTGTTACATCTGTAAAGAGTACTAGGACAGAGTTCATTATAGGAAGGCACTATAAAGAAATTATGTGACCAATAACCGAGAGTGGAATTCTAAATCTGAGTCCACTAGCTCAACAGTGCTTACAGAGAAGAAAGAACTGCACTTTGCAAGTAGGAAATTACAGGGTGGAGTTCATTATGGAAAGGCACAAAATATAAAATAACACAATTTAAACCCTACCTCTGAGAGCAAAATTTAGAGTAAGTCACTTAACCCCACAGTGACTGTAGTGAAGACAAAACTGCACTGCACATGTAAGGAACAAGAAAAGTGGAGCTCATTATGGAAACATGCTATATAAAATGACATGGTTTGATCCTTGCCACTGACTGACAATGGGATTCTGAATACGCTGACTAAACCATCAGTAAGGAATAACACAGTACATCTCATTAAGGAATGGTGCTTTATAATATGACGGTTTGATTCCTACCAATGATTGGAAGAGTCACTATACTCAACAGTGGATATAATGAAAGATATAACTGTATACCCTATGGACTACTATGGTGGAGTTCGGTATGGAAAGGCACTATATGAAATGAGACAGTTTGAATGCTACCAGGGACAGGGGTGGAATTCGGAATGAATCAGCTAACTCACCAGTGCTTAAGGAAGAAGCACCTGTTCAGAATAATAGCAGAGCTCATTATGGAAAGGCACTATATAATATGACAATGTTTGATTCCTACCACCAACTGGGGAATCCCCTAACCCGACAGTGCTAATAGTGAAGATTTCACTGTGCTGCATCTTATGGAGTCGTATGGTGGAGTTCGAAATAGAAAGGCACTACAGGAAATGGCATACTTCATTCTCTACCATTAATTAAAGGGAGTTATTTAACCTGGCCGTATTTTTGGTGAAGATGAAACTGTGGTAAACATCTAAAGATTATTAGTTTGCAGTTTATTATGGAAAGGCATTATACTAAAATAACAGTTCAGTCCCTACTGCCAAATGACATTATGATTCTTAATGATTCACTCAAACCAACAGCACATCCATAAAGGAAGTAACTGCATTATACCATGTGGAGTAATAGAAACCTGTGAAGGAGTGGTGCCATCCAGGCGTTGTTCCTGCCTTGTGCCCAGTGTTTGCTGGGATAGGCTTCCGCTTCCCCATGACCCTGCTGTAGATGAGTGAGTTTGGAATATAGATGAACTGAGCAAATAGAATTGAAGTCATTATAGAAAGGCACTATATAAAATGACACAGTTTGATACTTACCACTGAGGGAGAGTGGAATTCTGAACGAGTCACCAAAATGTGCTTGTGGAGAACAAGTAACTGCACTACACATGCAAGGAATACCAGAGTGATATCATTATGGAAAGGTGCATATATAATGACAACATGTGATTCTCACCGATTGTTAGCATCATGTAACCCGCAAGCGCTTAAAAAGAAGAAAGTCTTTATTACACCTCTAAGGATTAAACAAGGGTTTTTTTTTATGGAATGGCGCTCTATAATATGACACAGTTCACTCCCTACCACTGATTTAAGCAGGAGTCATTTAACCTGGAAGTGCTCACAGAGAAGGAGTGCAAGCATTACATAAAAAGTATTAGCATGGGGTTCGTTATGGAAAGGCACAATATAAAATGACATGGCTTGATCTCTGCCCGTGGGCGACAGCGGAATTCTGAGTAAATTAACCCAACAGTACTTGCAGAAAAGAAGTACATCCACTAAACAACATTTATTTATATAGCACATTTTCATACAAAAAGTAGCTCAAAGTGCTTTACATACTGAAGAAAAGAAAAAATAAGAATTTAAAATAAGACAACATTAGTTAACATAGAAAAGGAGTAAGGACTGATGGCGGACGGGTGGACAGGAAAAACAAAAAAAAACTCCAGACGGCTGGAGAAAAAAAAAAATCTGCAGGGGTTCCAGGCCACGGGACCACCCAGTCCCCTCTGGGCATTCTACCTAACATAAATGAAACAGTCCTCATTGTAGTTTGTAAACCTGTAAGGAATAATGAGGAGCAGCTCATTATGGAAAGGAGCTATAAAATAATGACAAAATTTGATCCCTACCACTGTTTGAGGGGAGTCACTTAACATAACAGTGTTCATAGTGGAGAGGTAACTATAATAAACCTACAAGGAGTAATGGGGTACAGCTCATTATGGAAAGACACTATATAGAATGAGAAAACTTGCTCCCTACCACTGACTGAAGGTAGTCACTTAACCTGGCAGTGCTCATAGTGGAAAGGTAACTGTAATAAAACTACAAGGGATGATTAGATGCAGCTCAGTATGGAAAGGTGCTAAATAGAATGAAGAAAATTTGATTTCTACCACCGACTGAGGGGAGTCACTTAACTTGGCACTGTTTACAGAGGAGAAGTAGTAAGGTGTATTTCATCATGGAAACGTACCATAAAGACATAGATCAATCCTTACCACTTGTAGAAATCAAATCACCATCATTTCAACCAATGCACAAGGTTAGTGTGTATTTAGTGTATTTATTCAGTTCTATAATAATACTATACTTTAATCAACACGACTGTAATGAGAGAGAGGCTAGGTGCCGCAGAGGTTGCAGCACCCACCCACCACATGACAAAACCCCAAAAGATCCTAGATTAGAACCCATGTGCAGTCATGCGAGGGGTGACACTTTTGTACCACACTAGTTCAGATGTAATGAAACTGTGTATTTTTTATGGTGGCTGGAGTGCCAATTCGGCCACCAACCCCCAGCTACTTGCCTACTTGCAGATTAACGTCATACCCAGGACAGAGGGCCTTGCTCAGGGGGCCAACGAAGTGGAGTCACTGCGGGATTTGAACCGACAACTTTCCGATTATCAGTGCAGAACCCTAGTCACAGAACCACCACTCCGCCCTAAATGTGATGCTTTACGTATGCATCACAATGCACGACTGTCCCAGAGTGCAAGCGGTAGGTCTCGTCATCTGCCAACGGCCTGCTCCTCTACCTCCCCTCGATCCCGCACTCATCTCTGCGTCTTGTGCGACCCTCAGATCACTCATCCTGGCCTTGAATTCGAAAGGGGTAAGTGACACGTTTTTCACGTTCACAAAAGTAAAAAAAATGATCATGTTGAACTGTATGAAAGATCGATCAGTGATACTTTATGTTACGGTAACCAAACGTGTCCTCAGCGTTTGCGTTACACTAAAATCGACCACACGGCTTACATTACCTAAAGACTATAATGATTCAATAGTTCTTTGTCATTGTAATTTAAAGGAAAAACGAAACAATAATCAGTTATCTTATATGTTCGGATGCAGAAAACAATTTGAACTTGAGACTTCAGCACAGATTTCAAATCTCTGTTGAGCGCTTTGAAACATTTTATGTTTAAGAAATGCGACTTGGCCACAGAGCCTCCACATCCAACTCCCAACAGTACAAGAATCTTCAGCACTTAATCCACAAGATATTTTAAAATGGTATTTAAAAAAATGTTTTATTTTCACCACTAATATACGTACTTACATTCTGCTATGACTCACTATTGTAATAACTTCTTCGATGAAGTGACTAGAAAACTTAAAAATGCTTCAACTGTCAGACCAGCAAAGTCACTACTCCGAAAGCACCTGAATATTACGCCACGCCAGGCTGTCGCATGTCCCCTCTGTTTGCGCGGTCCAAAACACCCGCGTTCTTTCTTCTCTCTAGTCTAGGCGCGTTGTATGCATTTTACTTCCGGGTGCTCTCTCATTGGTTGCCTGTCCTCACCCTCTCACTCACACGCGCACAATCTAGCAGTGATTTTCAGTTGCAGTCATCATTTTAATCATTTTATCCAGTGGCGGCGCACACCAGTGCCTGGCGGTCATATAGTTTGACATCTGCATCCACACTAGTGGACACTCTGGCAGTGCAGCTCCACGTTTGGTCGCGCCGATACAGCCATCTTCATTAAGCAGTAAAGAAGGAGAGGTCAGCTGACTCCTCACACCTACCCGGGTGCAACTCCAGTCTACTTCTAGTCTTTGTTTGGAGCCTTCCGGACTTTATTTCCACTACGGCCAAGACTCGTTACAGGTTCATTCCTTCTTTTGCACCTCGATGCAGTTTCAACAACTGTGTGTGCTATTGCTGATTCGAGTTTCACGGCCATATTGGTAGCATTTCCCTTTAGACGCGGTTTTTAGTTTAATTCAATGAGCAGGCAAAAAGCGGATGTGGCGTTTGTCAATTCCCGTTAATAGATTCAGAAATCAGTACACGTCGCTTCCCTTTAAGAGTCATCCTCTGGGCAAACTGTTCACTCCATGACTGTAGTCATCTTACTGTATATGGTGCCTTTCATATCTATCTATCGTGTGGGCAGGAGGACACTGTATAATAGACAACTAGATCGTGTGGGCAGGAGGACACTGTATAATAGACAACTAGATAGATAGATATGAAAGACACTATGTAATAAATAGACAGGTTTGCACTATATAACAATAAATAGATAGTTATGAAAGATATGGAAAAAGATGATCAGCTGTGGCAACCCTTAATGGGAGCAACCGAAAGAAGAAGATAGTTATGGAAGGCACTATATTATATATAGGAAAATAGATATCAAAGGCACTGTATAATAAATACATAGTTCCTTTCATATATATATGTATACAGTATATATTTATCTAATACAGAGAGAGATAATTGTTAAAGGGACTATATAATAGATATGAAAGACACCACATGATTAATATGATATATATATAGCATCTTTTTACGTTTCTATCTATCTATCTATCTATCTATCTATCTATCTATCTATCTATTTATCTATCTATCATACACCACCTTTCATATCTAGCTTTGTTTATACAGTATAATGCCTTTCATATACAGTATATCTGTAATACAGTGAAGCTCATCTCTATTAGATAGTGTATTTCATTATCTATCTATCTATCTATCTATCTATCTATCTATCTATCTATCAGGCTAAGGATCTATGCTGGCAATCGGGAAGTTTCGAATCCCATAAACGCTAGAAAATCGGCATCCAGCCCTGCAAGCAGGTCCTCCAACTTACAGGGAAAACTTGGGGAATAGTGGCAGGATTGGCATATCAGCCACAGTAAAAAAAAACTTACACTGTTCCAGGGTGGTACTGAGGTGTCACCCACTGCCCTTGGGCCCCAATCCAGGTGGTTCGTCGTGTGGTGGGTGTGACAATGTGCTATCAGTGAATGCTCCCAACCTCTCTATCTGTCTACCTATGGTGTCTTTCATATCTACTGTATGTTATATTGTGATTTTTCTATATGTCTATCTATCATTGAATCCTTTGGTGTCTTTGCACAGTATTTCCCACTAATTTGTGGTCCCTGGTGACCATCAAAGCATAGGGCATTTCTAGTTTTCACACATACTGTCCATGATGTCCATTCTGTTAAGTTTTTTACTGACCAGAGAGGGCCCCCATGAGTGACAATTCAACTTCATGCTTAGTGAGTACACAAACAGCTTCATGTCCAAGTAACTGTAAAGAGGAGCCCAGTATATCTACTGGAATGGAAGGTCACACAGGTCTGGAGCAGAAAGAAAACACCCCTTAACCTCCAAAGTGTCATCATTTTCTTTTATATTAAATAAGTGAAAATACACTGCAGGAAAGCTCTAGCAAATTAATCAGCTAAATGTAAGCAAACAGAGGCACTGAGGGCCGACGCCTGTTTTTTAATTTGACCCACATGTTTCTCTGAGTGCCTGGCATGGCAGTATAAATGTCAGTTACAGTTTAACTGTTAAAGGCTAATCTGTCCATTCAAACATACCAGGAGAGGGGCACTTCTACAACAGAACCAGTGATACCAGATTTAAACTACAGGTTAGTTAAAACAATACTCATCACACGCTTTCAGTATGTTAGAAAAGCACTATATAGATATTATTATTATTATTATTATTTTAATATAGCAGCCTTTAAATTCTGCAATAATGCAAAACAGAATGAATTAAGCGCTGAATATGCACAGAGATGGAATTAACACGAAAACGAAATAAAACAGAGTGAGTGAGAGGGTGAAAAAGAAGACGTCGGACCCCCGTGACATGGTATGTAGAAGTTCAATAGATTCTAACCTTTAATATGGTGATGTTCTCTGCATTGTCCACATTGTTCTCCTTACCTTCCAGTAGGGCACAACTGGATCATCAGCAATAAAATTCCTGGCCTCCTGTTTAGCATTATTGAGGAAGGGGTGCTGGAGCTTTATGTAGACTATGTCCACCAGGTGGCAGCACTGAATAGCATGCACTGGTATTGGGGCTATTAATGGATGCTGAGCATCCATAGCAGCTTACTGTCATTGACATTTGAGCTCAGCTGGGTAAATGAATAGCACTGTGGGAGTCGGAGCCTCTCGTAGCAGGAAGAAACAGCCAAGCTTCATGTTGTTTTTTCTTGTGAAGATGATAGACGTTTCACAGCTTGAATGAAAATCAGCTGTGAAATATTTAATCACCTCACTTTAGAAAATGTAGAAATTCCCTCTGGTTTCTCATTAGTGTGGTGGCTGTAGACATCACTATCTACAGAGAGGGTAAGCTGACATATTTGGCTTTGCTCCCATTCACCGGCCACGTCAGAGCCCCCTTATTTATTTATTTATTTTGTAACAGATTTGCCTGTGTTGCGTGACATTCGTGTCAGCTGTCCAGCCCTCTCCCCTTCCTTTCATCTAAGATAAACAGATACCATGTCTATGTTTCAATCCATTCCAGATTGGACTGAGGTCATTGAACAGTCCATGTATTTCAGGGTTCGATCTTATGGAAAAGCAAACATCAACTTCGAGGAGCACAACAGTTACCACTTCTGCTTGTAAACTGGACATAGCTGGTGTCAAGTCATGGCCGGGACTCCATCTGTATGGAGTCTACATGTCCTCTGTCTTTTGTTTGTGTGCTCCAGTTTTTACCTGATAGATATGCTGGACAAATCAGTTCTTAAATTGTGTCATTAAGTGTTGACCTTGATTGAGTAAGTATTCACACCCCCACCGCTTTAATATGACACATCTACAGTGGATTCTGAAAATATTCAGATCCCTTCACTTTCTGCAGACTTTGTTGTGCTGCAGATTTAATTTTAAATGAATAAATTAGTCATTTTAGCTCATCCGTCTACACTCAATAACCCATAATGACAAAGTGACATGTTTTCAGAAAGTGATGCAAATTTCTTAAAAATCACAAACTGAAGTCTCTTATTCCAAGAAATATTCAGACCCTTAATTCACTACTTTGTAGAAGCCCCTTTGGCAGCTATTACAGGTTCCATTCTTCTTGGGAAAATATCCACAAGCTTTGCACGTCTGGATATGAGCAGTTTACCCCATTGTTTCAGGTAGATTCTCTCAAGCTCCATTATATTAGATGGGAAGTGTCTGTAAACTGTCATTTTTAGGTCTCTCCATAAATGTTCTATGGTCTTCACGTCTGGGATTTGGCTGGACCACTCAAGGACGCTTTGAGGTTTGTCCTGAAGCCTTGTCTTGGCTGTATGGTACAGGTCATTATTGTGCTGAAAGGTGAACCATTTCCCCAGCCTGAGATGGTGTGTACTCTGGAGCAAATTTTCTCTCCTTTTGGCTGCATACATCCTTCCTTCAGTTATGACCAGTCTCCCTTTCCCCATTGCTGAGAAGAACCCCTATAGTATGATGCTGTTACCACCATTCCTCACGGTACTGATGATATTAATCAACTGATGAGTAGTGTTTGGTCTTCATTAGACATAGTGCTTGGGATAGTAGTGGGCCCAAAGAGTTCATTTTTTGTTTCCTCAGACCAGAGAATCTTCTTCCTTGTGCTCCCAGAGTCCTTTAAATGTTGTACTGCAAACTCTGAGGCTTTCATACTGTATACCTTCTACTCAAATTTAGCCTTCATCTAACCACTTTGCCATAAAGCCTTAATTGATTAAGTGATGCTGAGATGGTGGTCCTTCCAACTGGTTCTTCCATCTTGGCTGAGAACTTCTGAGGCTCTGTTACAGTGAAGGTTGGGTTCTTGGTCCCCTCCCTGACCAAAGTCCTTCTTGCTTGGTTACTCAGTTTGGCGAATAGCCAACTTTACGATGTGTCCTGGTGTTTCACATCTACTTCCATTTCACAGTTATTGAGGCCATTGGGGTCCCGGCAATAGCCAAAGCTTTATAAACGGTTTTATCCTCTTGCCCTAATCTACGCCTCACCACAGTTTGATCCCAGAGGTCTACAGAGAGTTCCTTGACCTTCATGGCTTGGTTTTTGTCCTGACATGTAGTGTGAATTGTTGGACCTTCTTTACACGGTGTTACGCACTTGTGCCAGTGGATCTCCCTCCGGGCTTGTCTGAGGTATTTATTACCACACAGCTTCTAGAGGAGGCGCTGGCACTAACCAAATCCTCTTCTGTTATCTCTACAGTGTTGCCCCATTTGACTCCATCCCTTCCAGTTCCCCAGTAATATTCTAGGTAACCAGAAGGAAGTGTCACTCAATAAAGGAGCGTACCGCAGGATGCATCTCTGAACCAAGTGACTAGACAGGTAATACAAACCAAAGAGAGATTCCCAAACTTGAGGAAACCTTTTTCTGTTCGTTTCTAGCGCCATTGAACGCATGTGTTGTTTATCGTTTTCATTGGTATAACAGGAAAGACATTATTTTAACTCATTATTTTAACACGGTTTTCTCATAACGTCATTTTAGTGTAACCCTGATATTCTACATATGCATTTAATTATCTTTTTTTTCTTTTTATCTTCGAAATCCATACTAACCCTCACTTTCTCTGCTGTTCTTTTTCCGGTTTTCTGTGGTGGTGATCTGTGCCACCACCACCTGACCAGGGCACCATGCAGTCCTTACATTGATGGATTGAAGGCTAGAGGTCCACGTGACCAGCATTGTCTAATTTTTCCATGTGAAGCCTGAACACCATGAGGACTGATTGAGATCATTTATGTTAGGTAGAATACCCAGTGGGGACTGGGCGGTCTCGTGGCCTTGGAACCCCTGCAAATTTTGTTTTTTTTTCCACAGCCCTCTGAAGTTTCTTTTTTGTTTGTTTTTTTCTTTCTGTCCTCCCTGGCCATCTGACCTTACTTTATTCTTTATTAATTAGTATTGCGTAATCTTATTTTTTATATTTTCCTTTTTTTTTCTTCATCTTGTAAAGCACTTTAAGCTACATCATTTATATGAAAACATGCTCTAGAAATAAATGTTGTTGTTGTGGCATCCCAGCATTTCGTCTTGTGGACCTGCAGTGCTTCCCTCAACCTCAACAGGTACAGGTGTGTCTTTCTGTCCAATCAGTGTAATTTGCCACAAGTTCTCGAGACATCTCAAGGAGAATTAAAGCAAATGGGATCTACCTGAGCACAACTTGAAGGAGCACAACAAGGGATCTGAAAACTATTGGAATAGGAGGGTAACACTTTAGTTTAGGAATTGCAAAAAAATTTCTTGCTATAATGTACAAGATCTTCACAAACACTTTTTTTGGAGTCTTCATAACACTTGCAAGGCATCAGTAAAGTGTTCATTGGATACTTGCTGAATCTAGTTTGTCACTAATTGTCTAATAATTAGTCGTCTGGCACCATTTTAGTGTCTTTAGCAGTCTTTTTTCTTATTTTATCTTATCATCTTGGTTGTCCCATCTGGGACTGCGTCTGGTGCTACCTTGATAAAGTCTAGTTCTGTGATATTCTAATAACAATGCATGGCTGGATGAACTATTGGCCTGCTTTTCCATTGTGTAATATTGTGGTGCTGGCCATCCGTTGTTGCTACCTCCTCCTTAGAGTGTCCTCTCATGTATTAATGATGGTGGTGCCCCTCTTATTATCGTGTAGCTGGAAAGGACCAAGATGAATAACCGAGCCTGGGTTTGCTTTCCGGGTCCTCCCTGCATGGAGTTTGCATGTTCTCCCCGTGTCTGCATGGATTTCCTCCCACAGTCCAAAGACATGCAGGTTATGTGTATTGGTGATCCTAAATTGTCCCTAGTGTGTGCTTGGTGTGTATGTGTGCCCTGCGGTGGGCTAGTACCCTGCCTGGAATTTGTTCGTGTCTTGCGCCCTGTGTTGGCTAGGATTGGCTCCAGCAGACCACTGTGACCCTGTCTTAGGTTATAGCAGGTTGGACAATGACTGACTGACTGAATAACCAAGCTCTCCCCAGCTTCTTTACCAACTCAATATTACTTGCACTTTAATATTTTCTTGTTTCTCTACAGCTTTAAATCTCACGTCTTTATAAACTGTAACTGAGAATGTGCTGTAAAATGTGGAGGAGGTCAGGGAGAGTGCAATAATAGTGAAGATTTAAAAATTATTTTTGGCATCTGCCGAGAAGAACGGCTGAATGAGGTGTCTGTCCCATGCCCTGAATCGGGATGGGCTACCTTTGTGGGCTCTTAACCTTTAGCGCTGAACCACCCCGCACACATTCGACCCTATTAGCTTTCCTTCAGTGGGCTGCAGAATAAACACTGCCTTTATAAACTGCAAGTCATGGGACTCCAGTTGGCATGCAAGTTCAAGCAAAGGGGACTCAAGATTAAGCCCCCTTCCAAATCCGAGCCATTTTCTCACTGGTACATCGTCTTGAACCTAAGTGCGTGTTTAAGTGTCTGTAGCCTTGTGACCCGTTGGCTCTGCAACTTGAAACAGAGCTTGATGTTGAAAAAATTCATTCCCTTAATAAAGTGCTAAAACCATTTAAATTCGATTTTCCCCCCACATTCTCTTGTTGAGGAGACCTTAAAAGGGTACACAATGTGGGATGGAAGTACCATGGCCTAGGATTGTTTTAACGGACAGTTCCTGATAGTGCTCTGAACCCTGTTTTATTTTTGGATTATTTATTTGATTATTTACAGCATGTGACTTTTAACCCCCAACATGGCTCTAGATTTTTTTTTTTTATGGATTACTAGAGGGCTGTGCCCCCTGCTTGCTTTGCTTGCCAACCCCCCCGGGCCTGCACTACACGCTAGCCACTTCACGGCTCTGCCACTCGCGTATGGGGAAGTGGGTGTACAATTTAAACAGATTTTATTTTCATGGGAATTGTTACATATGCATAATAGACCTAACTATTTTACATTTCAGCGAGTAATTACCCATAGTTAAAAATAGTAAAATGTAATAAATTGAAAGAAAATTATATTTCATGTTGCGTTAGAGGTATTTGTTGCGTTATACATTCTGTTTGGCTTTGAAATTAACACACAAATACTGTTTAAATTTACACTTTTACTGTAAAACTTCAGTAAAAACTTTTCGTCGATATCGCTTTGAATTTTGATTCTATGTTTGGAGTTACATCATGACAATGCAACGTATCACTGCCCGTGAATATAACTTCTTTCTCTCTAATAAATAAACCGACTTTTTCAAATTTTTGGCTCTGAGATTTGTTAATTTTCTTTGTAAAAGCTATCCTAATGGGAAACTGTAAACAATTTAATATGAATGGCATATCAAGATCTTCTTTGGTTACCCCCTGATGATGTACATACTTTTCTTGTCACCTGTTAAAATTTTACATGTCAGAATTGTTCGACCAATTTTCAACTCAACTAATCTTGTTCTACTGCATAGCCCATCACTCAGACATAAATTACACAATAACATTACGATACATCCTTCTTTCTACAGTAATTCAGCCGGTGGAAGACCGGATGGTGTTAATGGTTGTAGATATTCTTTGTGATATTGTAAGTTGATGTTTTCATCTTCCGCAGCATCACCACCAACTGTTTCAGCGTAGTCTATTGATACGCATTTAGCCAAATCGCCTTGTAACCCATCGACAATTTTCACGTTAATTCATTTGACTTCATCGTTTCTCGGTGCTAGGATTGCCCGTGTACTCATTTCTTCTGTTGATAACCCTTCGGGATAAAATTCTTCAATAAGATTTGGACATAATAAGTCTTCTTTTATTGGGAGCTTAAAGTGAGTAAAATATAAAAATCTATAAGAGCTGAGAGCGCAGGAACTATGTTTGACAAAAGCATTCACACCAATGAGAGGTGAGAGGACCGTGGGCATGGGCCGTTTAACCAGAAATGGTTAAGAGGAGGGCAGGACTTGGCAATAGTCTTGTCTTGTCTCAAGATTTTCTTTTATAATAGAGAGATATATTTATTTATGAAGATTCTGTACTGCACTTTATTCAATTTTGGAACACTTTGGTAATGGAAAAAAAAAAAAAAGCACTTAATAAGCCAACCCTTGCTTGTTGATGTGTCCTCATTGCCATGTCCATATCCTCGGTTTCATGATTATCAGTTGGAATCCTGAGGTGGTTTGCCATGTGGTGGGTGCAGCAGCGTATGCTCCTAACCTCAATACTCAATGTTCCAGGTCCAAGAGTGTTATGCCAGCTGTGGGCAACCCAAGCATCAAAATGTCTTAGAGTGGCCAAGTCAGAATCCACATCTTAATCCAACTGAGAATGTGTGTCTGGACTTGAGCAAGGCTCAAGCATGACACTTTTTTGGAGCTTGAGCAGTATGGTGGAGAAGAATGGGGAAAAACAACCAACAATGTCTGAATGTGCAATGCTGATAGAGAGACCTGTGCACTCAGGGCTTCATGATAGCAAAAGATGCAACTACTAAATACTGTCTTGTTGGTGAATGAATGAATACTTATGTGATCTCACACACGTGCGAGTGGGAGACATCTTCACAGCTCATCTATTGGTAATTCAACCCATGAGCCACTCCCTGTCTTGTCCTTTTGTTCTCAGAGCTGAAGATCAACGGCATGAGGAGCCTTGATGTCAGTTTGGGTCTGGTGACTTGGACCTGCCTCTTCCGCTGAGGAATCCTTAAATAGGCCACCACCATGGCAACCAGGCAGTCAACAGTCTCAGGTCTGTAAAGACGTCGCTTAACAATGATAATCACTGTATGTTTTGTTTGTCAACTTTTTCCTTTATTTCAAGCAATTAGATGGGGTTTGCCTTGAAGGTGTACTTGTCTCTTGTCGTGATTATTATGTGTTTTATGTTTGTAATCCATTTAAACCATTTTTCAGAGGTCCGTTTTTACTTTGACTTTAAAGAGTGTGCTAATGTTGCAGTTTTAAAGAACAAAAATGAAAAAATCCTAAATTAAATCGCCTGGGATTCATTATTGCATAAGAATAAAACTTCCAAGGGACGTGAATACTTTTTATCGGTACTGTAAATCCAGGTTCCCTAGAGATTTCAGACAGCTTCTCCAACCTCCGTGTTGCCCTTCTCCCTTTTTCTGTAGAGAAACCGCCACGGAGAACGTGAGAGACACATACAGGATGAGGATTCAGCACTTTCTGTTTACCTCCTGTCCCCGATGGGGAGTCCTGAACCTAAGCTGACCCTGAAGTGTCTTGTAGCCCGCATCTCCTTACCCTGTCATGTAACCTCTTCTTGGATTGCAGGGCGTGTGGTCTCAGAGGTGTCAACATCCTCTTCACTACTGATAGACATCTTAAGAGGCATGGATTCCAACGGCTACAGGCTTTCATTGTTATTAAAGAAAAAAAAAAAAATGAGGAGTACAGTGCAAGCCTGGCTGGCAGACCACCAATGTTCATTTTCAGTTGTTGGGCTGTGTCCTCTTCTTAAGAATCTCCTTTCATGCAAGCAACAGTTGTTGTTATTATTATTATTACTGATTATTTGCCTAACGACTTTATACAGGTGACTTGCAACATCTGACAACTGGTTCCATTACTTTTGTTTTCCTAGCTGGAGCACAGGCAGGTGAAGTGACTTGCTCATGGTCACGTAGTGTCAGCAGTGGGATAGTGGTGGGTTTGAAGCCTTGACTGCTACTACCGTGTTTCCCCGTAAATAAGACCTACTCCGGAAATAAGCCTTAGCATGATTTTCAGGCTGCTCTATAATATAAGCCCTATCCCAAAAATAAGCCCTAGTCAAGATCGTCAGCTGAAAAGTAAGGCAGCTAAGGTCAGGTTTATACTTCATGCGATGCAATGCATGTGCCCGAAACATTCATTAAATTCTGAGGAAACCTTTCCACAATATCTCTAAAAAGGATGTATAATGATTACATCCATCAGTTTGGGGATGCACCCATTCCAGAAGCATCGGCACAAGAATGAAACAAAATCCCTGGATGGGACATCAGCTCATCGCAAGGTGAACACAAGCACACACATACACCAACGTCATTGTAGCTTCACCAAATCCCCAAACCTTCACGTCTTTGGATGGAAAACTGAGTCCACTGTGGAAACCCACCAGGAAAAACATGCAAACTCCAGGCAAGGTAGACAAGGGACGTGACTTCCTGTGAGACAGCAGTGCTACCACTCTGCTACCGTGCCACCCCATATGTGTAATTATTAACAACATTCATTATTTAAACTAAGTTAACGATTTACCTGTAAAATGTAACATACATATTTTAATGCATTTCATCATGAAAGTAATATCCAGTATAAATCTAAAAATTCTAAATGTGCAGAGAGCTGGAATATCATACATGTAATGTGTTCTGTGGGACGATTGCTGCTGTCAGTTCAGAAGAAAACCCCAGAAGACTGTAGCGATTTAACAACTGGGTCGGTTTTAAGATGACGTTTACGACGGTCTGCTTTAATGATAAAGCAAACTACGAGGTTAACGTGGACGTTTCGAGTTTAAACCGAAATTTCCACTTTAATCACAAAATAAACATCTTCAATATTTCCTTATTTTTTTTTCTCTGTGGCTTAAATACGCCGCTGTACATTCTGATGGTATTGTGAAGGTGTAAAAAAAAAAAAAACAAGGCACAGAAGATGGTATATAAGACCTTTTAAAATATATTGTATCATTACATTGGGAAATATGCAACATGAATACATTTGTATGTCAGCATTTTGCTTCACCACATCGGACCATTCGTCAAAAATCGAAGCGCACACATTGATCCCAAGGGATCCTAAAAGCGGCTGGAGTAGCAAGAAATTCAGGCTGGAATTCAGGGTTTGAATGTGGAGAGTTATGACGATATTCCAGAAGAAGGTGACATGACTGTATGTGGATAAATGTATGTTGTTGTACATGAATATCCATCTATCCATCCATTATCCAACCCACTATATCCTAACTACAGGGTCATGGGGGTCTGCTGGAGCCAATCCCAGCCAACACAGGGCGCAAGGCAGGAACAAATCCCTGGGCAGGGCACACACACACACACCCCAAGCACACACTAGGGACAGTTTAGAATCACCAATGCACCTAACCTGCATGTCTTTGGACTGTGGGAGGAAAGCGCAGCACCCAGAGGAAACCCACGCAGACACGGGAAGAACATGCAAACTAAATATAAGATATCCCCTGAAAATTAGCCCTAGTGTATCTTTTGGGGCAAAAATTAATTAATTAATATAAGACCCAGTATTATCGCCCTGCGGTGGGCTGGCGCCCTGCCCAGGGTTTGTTTCCTGCCTTGCACCCTGTGTTGGCTGGGATTGGCTCTAGCAGACCCCCGTGACCCTGTAGTTAGGATATAACAGGTTGGATAATGGATGGATGGATGGACCCGGTCTTATTTTCGGGGAAACACAGTATTGAAATTAGGATAACTGTTCTTTTGAGAGTCTGTTTACACATTCAGGTTGTGACAGTTAAAACTGATAGTGATTTATGCCATTTGCTCTGTTAGGCCATCTTTAGGACTCAAAGGCAGGGTACAGCGAATGACCACAGGTGCACATGCTAATGCTGGCTGACTGTGAAATTCTTCACAAATCACAAAATGTCATACAGCTGATCACTGAGATATTCATTAGCAAATGAGCAGGTGGCAAAGGTAGCACCGGGGAGGCATGACCTATACGAGGAACACCTATAGTGGCTTACAGGGGCAACTTGAGCATGTCAATGTGTGGGCACAGGACTAGTAAGAGGCAGGCACTGGCCAGCTGTGGTAGGGACCGTGTAGATGGCCATTGCAGCACATTCTTAAATAGTAGATGGGGAACTTCTGGCTAGTGGCCTGCTACAGTACTCCGTTCACGTCAGTAAATATGAATTGGAAATTTTATACGAATTGGACAATTTGGAAAAAACCTTAAAGCTACACAAATTCTCTGAGTTGATTGAGCTTCACCGGTAGCCTTATTCGCTGAAAAGTTCCCTGAAAATTATTTTAGGTGAACTTTTTTTTTTCTTCACAGTCCCCTATAATGCTTTGCCAGGCCAAAGTGACATCATAGAGCTGTAGCAGCCATCTTGGATGGGGATGTCACTACCTAATCTGCGAAACAGCAAGGGGGACACCTAAAGCTCATTGATATTAACAACTAGCTGAAATACCCGGTGCTGCCCGGGACGAAAATAAAGTTTTAGTTTTTTTTTTTAATTGTTTGAGAAAAATATAAGTAAAAAAACACAACTTTAAAAATAAAAATAAATTAACAAACTATGAAGACTCACTAATGTGCTTGCATTGTTTACTGAAGTGCCTTGTTATATACAATCTTTTTAGTTTTTCCATCTTTAGCTAATATATAAAGGTTCTTAGGACTTCATACCCTTGAACATGCCACATAAAGTTGTCCATGTGAGAAACAGGCTGGGTCCAAATTGATTTACAGCAATTTTCAATCATTGCCCATGAGATTTATTTATCAACATGGCAAAAGCCAAATGGACCAGAAATATTTGGTTTATACTTTACCTTCGATTTTGATAATTTAATTAAATTAGTTTTTTGATTAACAACGTATTAAAAAAAACTTTCTATTACCTTTTTATGAAAATACACCAACATGTTAGCTATGATGCTGTGAAACAAAATCATTTCCTTCATTAATTAATAAACAAAAATCTCAAAGAGAGCCGCTGAATCCACAAAATAAATATAGGATTTTATGGTAGATAAAAATTAAAGTTGCTTACTTATCTTATATATAATACTCGCCATCCCCTGTGGCTTCGCCCTCGTATTAGTGAAACAGGACAGCGAGGAGGGCCCTATCCGACTCTCTACTCCCCTCGGCCCACTGCGTCTCTCTCGGATCAGCATGAATATATTGCTCCTGCAAGTGAACTATGATACTTAGCGCAATGAGAAAAGTTGCAAAATCAAACTGAATGTTCAAGCAAATTATAGAAAAAAAAGATCTAAATCTGTTAAGTAGTTCTCTCGTTCGCTAACCAAGCGGAGTTAAGGTTATGCCCCGAGGCAGATGTGTGAGTGAGGAAGGCTCTTCCCCCCCTCCCTGCAGCCCGATGAGTATCTCTCGGATTTGCGCTAATAAATCAGTACCACAAGTGAACTATGATACTTAGCACAATGAGAAAATCGCAAAATCAACAGAATGTTCAAGCAAATTATGGAAAGAAACCTGATCTAAATCTGTTAAGTAGTTCTCTTGTGAAAAAACTATAAGAAATTTCGAGCTTGGACCACAAAACTTTTAAAACTGTTTCTTAGCGAGCACCTATGGGTCAAGGGTGACCTACATTCCAAATTTCAAGTCCTCATGGTTTGGGAGATTTTGTGACATATAAGTATATGTATGTAGATAATAGATAGCCTATATTCATCAAACTATAACCACACATTGTTGGTGTGTTTGTTGTTGGTGGTGTAAAAATGATGGGAAAAGCAAAGCCTTTTTTAAGGTTTTTTGACACATTCATTTTTATTTTGTGGTGTAGTAATACGTTTTTTCATGTAGAATTTTCGACAATGAAAAAATGTCAATTAAATTAATATTATTATTAGGTGGATTTAATTGTATTACCAGTACAACACTGTTACAATAAGAATAATGCAAGATGAAAATGTAGCTAACAAAAACAAACATTAAATGACAAACAAATAATACTATGGATTTTTCATGAGGGGCGGCACGGCGGCACAGTAAGGAGACCTAGTTTGCTTCCCGGGTCCTCCCTGTGTGGAGTTTGCATGTTCTCCCTGTGTCTGCGTGGGTTTCCTCCCACAGCCCAAAGACATGTAGGTTAGGTGCATTGGCGATCCTAAATTGTCCCTGGTGTGTGTGTGTGTGTGCCCTGCGGTGCGCTGGCACCCTGCCTGGGGTTTTGTTCCTGCCTTGTGTCCTGTGCTGACTGGGATTGGCTTCAGCAGACCCCCATGACCCTGTGTTAAGATATACCGGGTTGGGAAATTACATAATTTTCAAGATAAACTGATGGATGGTTTTTATGGAGCACACCAGAAACATCCCGAGCGCCAACTGGATGATAACATACATACAAGACCGCAAGATTGTTACAGTCTCCTTTATATATTACCGGAGTCCCCAGCACCCCCCTCATCCGTAGTTCATGCCAAGAGCTGAGGAGTGACCGGCTGCATGTGCAGCATTCATAATCAATGCTTTAAGTGAACAAGGTCACTGTCTGTGAGTGTCTTTGTGTGTGTTTGTATGTAGTTTAGGGCACTGAAAGTAGAACAACTCAATAACAAACTTGGTGAGTTCCAGACATCCCATAATAATACACCTCATAATCCAATTTTAGAAGTCTTTAGCACAGGGCATGCGACAAGAAACCGCTTTGGACATGGTAGTAGGACTCACACACACTCTTCTCTTTGCAAAGTAGCCATTCTGAAATGATTAGCATGTCTTTGGAGAAGTAGAAGAAAAGCAGAGTACCTGTCCAAATGTGAGGCTTTAGTCAGACATAACCACACTCCATTGTCTGTGCCGCTCACCTTAATGGAGGGCACCTCTGAGTAGTAGCCTGTCCCAGAACCTAGGGTTGCAAATGAGCTCAAAATGTGACACTCCTGTCAAGAATGAAGTTGAGGCCCACATGTCCTGAGAGAGCAGCTCAGCCCACTTCTCTGCTGTGCCACCTGCAGCTTTTTAATTTGTGGGAAATGATTTTAATAGAAACTCATCCACCTGCACCTTTGCTTGGGTTCCCCTGTAGAGGTCCTCCTGTCTCTTTACTGTACCTTCTTAGTCCAATTCATGGTAGACATGTGCTGTCTAATTCACAAAATGGAAACCACTGCATGTTGGCTTAGAGTCTATTCCCTGGTCACTCTTCAAATTATGTTCAAGTGCTTTTACTCGCTTTATCACTGATTTAATTAACAAGTCTCTTAGACCAGGAATGGTGTCATCATGTTTCAAATTGGCGGCCATGGCGTCCTTACTGAAGGAGTTACGGCTGCCTTCAGAATGGCTGTCTAATTACACGTCTCTTTGCATCTTTCCTGATTGTCATTTGTGCTGTCAGATATGCTACATGCTGCACATTCATATACTGTTCATTAATGTCCTCTTGTGCACTGCTTTTGCACTCTTAAGTAAATCACCTCTGCTGAGACATGCTCGTGCTCATGCTGTAAGGGCACTGTGCCAGTGGCAAGAGCGATAAATATGAGAATGTGTGAAAATTATATGCATGAAAATTATAAGAGGAACTGAATTTGTCCAAAATGATTGAAGATCCAGGCAACCCAACTGCACTTCAACACACTGTTTAACTATAAGAGTTCTGATTTATTTTAATTCTACTGGACATATTCATGAACTGACTTACAGTATGTAGAATAGGAATGAAAGGCACTATATGTGCAAAGCATAGATAGATGGGAAAGGAATGGTAAAATGTAATATAGATTGATAAATATGTATGTACTGTATATGAAAGGCAATATTAAAATGATGAGAGATTGATGGATATAGAAGGCACTATATGTGAAAGATATTATAAAACATTATGACAGATACAGTATATATGAGAGGCATTATATAGTAGATATTAAAGGCACTCTATGTAAAGGACACTATAAAATATGCTAGATAAACAGATATGATATGAAAGGGACTATGTGTGAAAGGCACTTTGAAACTTAATAATAGACTAGGGAGCTTTGCCCCCTGCTCGGTTTTCTCGCCAACTCCTACGGCCTGCGGTACGCGCCAGCCACTTCGAGTCTCTGCTGCTCACGTATGTGGATTTCACTTTCGCCAAACAACAAATCTTTTAATTCTCACAGATACGCCTCTTCATTGGGAAGAAACACTACTTTTCCCTGACGGCAACATGAATTAGACGATCTACAAGTCTCTGACTTAAAAGTTTAAATCCAAACAATATATTCAATATCTTTTCGTTGTTCCGTTATTTCATCGAGTAATAATTTCCATTTGTTTGCACTAATGCGACCTTTACTATAATTTTTTTGAGACTTTTGAATTTTAGTACTTCTATAATCTCTAACCTGCTATGCATGTGTACCGCTCTAACGTTTCTGAATCCTTTACGACATTCTACTTTATCATCTACTCTTTGTCTTTTATTTCCGGCCCCAGGTATCGTTAAATCTCTTGGCACAAAGTCTTGTCATTGTGGGACATGAAAGTATCTCTCTGAAAAAGCCACATCTCGTCCAAGGCTAAAAAGTCTCGTCCCAGGATTTTTTTTTATTATAATAGACAGATAGGAAAGGCACTCTATAATAGATGGATCTCTTTGAGAGAGAGAGAAGGAACTATATTATAAATAGATAGACAGGAAAGGCACTATATAATATACAGTTAGATGGCTGTGCAGTCATCTTAGACAGTTTGTTTTCCCAAAGCCCCATGATGCTTTGGGAGGCTCCTGTGACATCACACAGCTGTAGCAGCCAATGATGGATGGAACTGCCTATGACGGTGCAGGTCTGGCTCCATGTTCCCTCTTCTAGTTTTGGCAACCTCTTGAACCCGCCACCGTTGATAACATAACCAGATGAGCTGGCAGGTGAGTACAAAACACTCCAAGCAATGGGATAGTGCAAAGTGCAAAAGTGCTTTTATTAAACAAATTCTAAATAATATTCAAAACAGTTTGTGTCCAAAAGACAGTACAGTGCTCCATAGTTCCATAAATAAATCCATAAAAACAGTAAAAAAAAAATCCAAGTGATTAAAACAAGGCTAAAATGAGAATAAAAATTACCAGTCACTGAGTCAAACGAGCCGAGCCCAACTCCTTCCAAGTCTTCCTCAGCTCACCCATTGCTCGTTCAGCTGGGGAGACTTGAGAAGTTGCGGTCCTCTCAATCCCGACCCCCATCTTGGCTGCCTCCATCAGTGTCTGCCAGACTGCTCGGGGCCGGTTGTCCTCTCATCATCCTTCTCGCTCACGTAGTCGTCCCTCGGATACATGGAGAGGACGTCACCTTGATCACACCTACTCATCAGCACAATCAGAAGGTACGATCTGACCCTAGAGCACCAATCCCTCACTCAGTCATGAGACCCTTGACTGTGCTGCCTTTTCTTACAGTAGCTGGCTCTCTCTCTTTCTCTCTACTCCAATGCCGCACTTTCGCTCTGCCTGCATTTCTCTCTTTTTGATCTTCTTTTTTTCTCCTATTCCTGTGCTGGCCCTGTGGATGCAGCGTCTCAGTCACGCACCCCAGGAAGCTGATGAAGCAATTGAAAAAGATCTCACCCTCAAGTGCAGATGTGACTCGCGCCAATTACCTCACCAACTCCCGCAGCTGCGTGATTGCGCCCACAGACACCGACACGACAGCAGATTATCTCTATCTTATATATAAATGTCTACATGTCTAGTGTGTGTGTCTGTCTGTCTAGCCCGGAAGTGAGAGGTGGAGTCGGGATAAGGGCTCCACCCCTGAGGATACACAAGTGAGGCCAGCACGTCAGTAAAACAAAACCTCCCAAGATAGGGTCACTTGCTTAGCTGCTAATACAGAAGCGAGGCGAGCACGCCGGCAAAACAAAACCTCCTAGGAGGGAGATGCCCAGAGTAGTTCCTTTCAATTACCTGACTTCTCTACATTTCGATTTTTTTTCCTGATGATTTCAATAGTTTGTAGGACCCCGTGTTTTTTACAGCACGGGCTTACACAACTAGTAGAGATATAAAATCCAACATCTGTCTGTCTGTATGTCTGTCTGCTTTTCACAAGAGAACTATTTAACGGATTTAGATCGGGTTTTTTCTATAATTTGCTTGAATATTCCAGTTGATTTTGCAACTTCTCTCATTGCGCTAAGTATCATAGTTCACTGGCAGGAGCGATTTATTCACGCTAATCCGAGACAGAGGTTGCAGGCCGAGGGAGTGGGTAGCTGGGTGGGGGCCCTCATCACTGTCCTTTTTCACTAATATGCGGTCTTAGCCAGGGGGCTATGCTAGTTTAATATATACCACACAACCCTCCAAGTATATAATGGTGTTCCAAGTAGTGGACTAAAAAGTAGTCAAAAACTTGTGAATATGATTAAGCGCAAAATGCACATGCAGAAAGAACCTGGAAATGTATCTGTGTATTTATGTCTCAAAGGTAATGTCTTTTTTATAGACAGCTATGTGACTAGTGTGTAACATGTGGGTCTGTCCCTTTAATAATATTACCCAGGATACTGTGTAGTTGATGCAAACAGGAAGTAGTTAAGAATTCACATCTTTCTGTGTTGGGCATTTGCTAGCAGTGGCAGTGAGCAAGCAAAAGTTTCAGAAAAAAAAGACAAACTGTGCGGTTCAGTTCAAGAGAGGTCAGTACCCGCTAGAGTGTAAGATGGAGAAGTTTTACTGTATGTCATTGTCATTGCTAGTCTAAGACTTTGAATAGAAAATGAAAAAAATTGCAGTATATAAGACTTGCCTGAAGAAGGGGCCTGAGTTGCCTCGAAAGCTTGCATATTCTATCTATCTATCTATCTATCTATCTATCTATCTATCTATCTATCTATCTATCTATCTATCTATCTATCTATCTATCTATCTATCTATCTATCTATCTATCTATCTATCTATCTATCTATCTATCTAATATCTATCTATCTTGTATGTCATTTTGCTTGACTTCTCACTACATTCATAATGGCTAACATGGTACAACACCCTAGTACTACAGTATATAAGTAAAAAATAGGAATATCAACTTGACAGTGTGTTCATTATCATTACATATATTACATAGTATACACCAAGGCGAAGTGAAGAACATGAATTATCTCATTACAATGGCATCTATTCAAGGGGGTGGCAGTAAGTGAACAGTCAGTTCTTGAAGGTGATGCATTGAAAGCAGGAAATGGTCAAGCAAAAGGATCAGAGCCACTTTGACAAAGGCCAGATTGCGATAGCTGGACAACTGGGTCAGAGCATCCCCAAAATGACAGGTCTTGTGGGGTATTCTTAGTAGGCTGTGGTTAGTACCTACCAAAAGTGGGCCAAGGATGAACAACCAGTGACTGGGTCATGGGCAACCAAGACTCTTTGATGTGTGTGGGAGCAAATGCTAGCCCATCTGGGCCGATCCCACAGAAGATCTACTGTAGCACAAATTGCTGGAAAACGTAACACTGATCATGAGAGAAAGAACACACAGTGCATTAAAGTTTGATGTGTAGCCACAGACTGGTCAGAGTGTCCATGCTGACTCCTGCGCACTGCCAAAAGTGCCTATAATGGGCATATGAGCATCAGAACGGGACCATAGAGCAATAGAACAAGGTGGCCTCGTCTGATGAGTTGCATTTTCTTTTAGATCATGTAGACAGCTGGGTGCATGTGCATTATTTCCTTGGGGAAGAGATTTAAGCAGGATGCATTATGTGAAGAAGACAAGCTAAGGCAGAGGCAGTGTGATGCTCTGGGCAATGTTCTACTGGGAAACCCTGGGTCCAGGTATTCACATGGATTACTTTGACACATACAACCCTCCTGAAGATGATGACCACATACACCCCTTCATGGCAAAAGTGTTCCTTGATAGCAGTGATCTCCTTCAGGAGGATAATGCACCCTACCACATTGCAAATAAATAAAAACTTGGACATGAGCGTCAGTAGGCTTTGCACCCTTGGAAGCAAGTGACCCAAACTATTCTCTAACATTACAGTCATTATTTATGGCTCTGATGCTGATCTTTCTGATCAAAAAATAGATCATTAAGATAGCAATTGCGAAGAAGAATTAATCATTGGAATATGTGGAATATGGCCGCAACTTATCCCGGCCAATACCCCCAAGCCACCAGAGGGAGCCATCCCTGCAACATGGAGGGGCCCCGAATTCCAGCAGGGCATCATGGAACTTGGAGTCTTTCATCACAGCCCAGCTGAATAACGTGGGGGCCGCCAGGGGACGCTGCAGGGAGGCCCAGGGATGTGTATTTTGCTTATAGCCCGGAAGTACTTCCCAGTCAAGGGGATGGAAAGAACAACGTACTTCCGGGCTGAAGAAAAGGAGTTTTCACCTGACCCAGAAGTGTTATAAAGTCACATGGACTTAGGGACAAAAATACTTCCGGGTCAAGAACTTTAAAAGGACTGTGGGAGATCCCAGCAGTGGGCCAAGTTGGGAGTAAAGGGTGACTGAGCTGCTGGGAGGTGTGGAGGATTATTGTATTGGTTATTGTGTATTGTATTGCTGAGTATAGTGGAGGTGAAGGTGCTTTGTGCACTTATTGGTATTAATAAAATAATTATTTGGACTTTACCTGGTGTCTGACGCATGGTCTGAGGGTTCAAGGGGACGACAGCGCCCCCTATCCACCATTGTGTATTGGCCGGGATAAGTTGCTGGCCATATTGCACAGAGGGTTTCTCTTCGAGTGCCTCTTTCTCTTGCACGATGTGGCAAAAAAACTAATCAATGCATCGTCATCTCATAATAGTCTTAAGTTTTGAGTTTGGTATTTTTCCTTCCATTTTAGTTCTAGACTGTCCTCAAGAAACTGTGACACATAGACAGACACACACTCTAAAACATCGAGAACATTGAAAACTAGAGATCAAAATTTTCAATGAATTTAAAGCTTTTTCTCCTCCCCCATAGATGATAGGTTATACAACAACAGGATTGTTCAGGAATGGATTGAGGAAACTGACTAAGAGTTCAAGGTGTTGACTTGGCCTTCAAATTTCCCAGATTACAATTCAAACGAGCATCTGAGGGATGTGTTGTAAAAACAGGTCAGGTCCACTGACGCCTCGCTTCACAACTTACAGGACTTAAAGGATCTGCTGCTAACATCTTTTGTTCAGATACAACAGGACACCTTCAGAAGTCTTGCAGACTCCAGGCCTCGACAAGTCAGAGCTGTTTTGGTGGCATAAGGCAGGTGGTTTTAATGTTGTGGCAGGCCTAATATCTTCAAAATGTCATAAACTGTTCCTTTATTCTGCTGCAATGACATCAGATTGCTTTTCACTGTGTTACAGTTTTTTTTTCTTTAATGCATTTTCCCTTCTTTGTATGGAAGAATATAAAATGTTTGCCATCAAGGAAACATCATACCAATGCACTCAGGCTGGATTGTCTTAAAAATGAATCTATGATGAGTAATTGTTCATTATAGATTAAAAATAAACTTTCACTAAATAATAATAATGTTAAATTATGAGGCATTGACATCGCTTTATTATGACAGAGTGCATTTCAGAAACGTGGAGAAAAAGCCAGTCCATTGTAGAAGGGCACAATGCACTTGGCATAAGGTCTACGCATTATAAAAACAATAAACAAGTGACTTTATTAATAACCATCAACATGTGCTGACAAACAAATCTGCACATTCAGTCTAAGGTTAACTCGCTGGCCCCCGCCCTTATATCACCAGGCAAAGTGGCACAAAAACTTATAATCCATTCCCACATCTTCATTATAGTGTCCAGAATGTATTAATGAAATTTCTGATATCATCGTCATCATCTATAAAGGACTGTATCGGTCGTCTGGAATATGTGTGTGTCCCTGTGAGTTTGTACCTTTTCCCATTATTAGTGGAATGCTTTAATTTGTAAGGTTGGCCCATTGTGCAGGGGGAGGGGAGCACCTGACTTGGAGGGCCAATAGACTGTACGGGGAGGAGCTATCGGTATGTAAATGGCTGGCGGGAAAAAGAAAAAAAAAAAAAAGCACAAAGCCAAGAGAGAGGTGAACGCCATCACAGAAAAAGGCAAGAGGGAAAGAATTGACATCTCGTGGATAACGTCAGGTGAACAAGGGTTCATTTCCAGATGAATTACTTTTACTTTTGGGTGAAAGGTATTCGGGAGGGGACCTGATGGGCCAGCACAAGGAACTGTTAATCAGTACGTTTCCCGGAATAGGAGGTATGTTAGGCGCCTCATTCCTCACTGCAGACTGAGCTCAAAAATTCCGTACAGATAAGATTTAAAGGACTATAAATACTTTTTTTTGTTGTTGTTTCTCTTGCTCAAATTTCTGTATTACTAGTGTATGTTTTTAAGTGTTTTGTGCCGTGATTTGTGTGTTTCGACGCTGCAGCGCGATATTATGTATATGGGGTTTTTGTTACAGTAAGTGTGTGTATTGTCTTCCAATAATCATTTTTTACTTAACCCTGCTTTCACTGGTGTGTCTCTGTACTTGAGGTGGTGTAGTAGGAAAGCAGTGTTGGTCACTCGCACCCCAGATTATCTATTTTCTTTTTCCGTTGCTGCCACTCTAGGAGGGCAGCGCATATTATAATTGTGCCGGTTCTAAGAGCGGTACAGGACATTTTCTGGGTTCTCCAAACTTAGCCAGTTGCCCCCCTAAATCTTTTTCCTCAGCTGTCTGTGGTCCTGGCCTTCCTCCGGGGTGAAGTTTACACTCTTTATATTTTCTGACACCAACGTCATCCCCTGCCTTTTTTGCTCCACATGCCCAAACCACCCGTTGCCTTAACACCAATCTTTCTCATGAATGATGGCCCAAAAACATTCTTTTCATTGTTGTAATTCTTGGTTATTTTTTTGATTTTGTTTGCTTTTTGGCATGGACCAGTCATGTGATCTCGAAATGCACTTGGCTGTTATTGGTGTGACACATCATTCATTCCCTTCTATTGGTTACTTAGTGGCTGTTCTGTGCACCGCACTTCCCAATTGGATAAGAACTTCTCGTGACCACAGGTCAAACCAGGGGTCAAGCCAATTACAGTGGGTTAAATGTGGCCGTGTTCAGTATCCTTTGGTTGATAACATTTCAATCCTCTTTGTGAATTACAGTCCGGTCCATAAGTATTTGGACAGTGACACAATTTTCATAATTTTGGCTCTGTATTCCACCACAAAGGATTTGAGATAAACCAATCATTATGTGATTAAAGTGTAGACTTTCAGCTTTAATTTAAGGGGTTTAACAAAAATATTGTATGAGCTGTTTAGGAATGACCGCCATTTTTCTGCATAGCCCCCATTTCCACGGGATCAGAAGTATTTGGACAATTGACTGGCAAGCTCTTCCATAGCCAGGGGGCAGCAAGTCCCTCATTATTTCATTAACTGTTAAGCAGGTGAAAGGTCTGGAGTTGCTTCCAAGTGCGGAATTTGCATTTGGAAGCTGTAACTGTGAACTCTCAATATGAAGTCCAAAGAGCTGTCCATACAAGTGAAAACAGGCCATTATTAGGCCGAGAAAACAAAACAAACCCTTTAGAGAGTGTCACACATGTGCGCTTAGGAGGCTACCCTGAGGTGAGTGAAATATCGCTAGACAAGGGGTCGATTTGTGGTACAACGCCTCTCACTCTTTTTCGTCAGACCGATAGAAGAAAAATAACACACCTTCCATACTTCTGGGTTCCCAAGATGGCCACCAAACGCCACTTCCGGCACCCTCTAATTACGTCACTTCCGACTCCATCACAATGACGTCACGTCCAGTCTCCAGAAGATGACGTCACATCCTACATCACTTCTGGTTCCTTCTGATGACATTGTATCTGTCTGCCAGTTTCAACATCATCTCCTGCGACATCATTTCCATCCACCATTTTTGTTACAGTATATAAATGCCTTCTTTTGTAATCCACAATGTCAACTGCTGTAAATAGTATTTGATCTCTCATGAAGCCTCATTGCATTCTTTTGTTCATCGGACATTACACGGAGATGGTCCCCAACTCTTTTTCTTTGTGGAAGTGTTTTGTTTCATTACAAGAGATATCAGAAACTCCTGGACTGGTCAACTCAACCATTTGGTAGATTCTTAAAGAGAAGGAACACACTGGTGCACTCACAACAGCAGAAGGCCTGGAAAACTACAGAAGACAACTGCTGGATGATTGCAGAACTCTGTCCTTGGTGAAGAACATCTTCACGATATTTAGCCAAACCAAGAACACTCTCCAGGAGAGAGATCTGTTTTTGCCAAAGTCTACAATCAAGAAAAGATTTCATGAAATTAAAGACAAGGTGTGCAAACCACTGGTAATCATGCATAGGAAGGACAGATTAGACTTTGCCAGAAAACATTTTAAAAGGCTATCCAGTTCTGGAATAATTTTCTTTGAACAAATGAAACAAAGATCAATATGCACCAGAATTTTGGAAAGAGAAGAGTATGGAGAAGAGAAGGAGTGGCTCATGATCCAATGAATATAACATCATCTGTGAAATGGATTGACTTGATCATGCATGCACTGGTGTTTATTGATGATATGACTGCTGGCAGAAGTAGCAGGATGAATTCTGAAGTGTCCAGGGCGGCCATACTGTCTGCTCAGATTCAGCCAATTGCTGCAGAACTGATAGGATGATACTTCACAGTACTGATGGACAATGAGCCAAAACATACTGGGACAGCAAACCAAGTGCTTTACAACACAAAGTAGTGGAGGATTCTTCAATGGCCAAGTCAATCAACTGACCTCAACCCAACTGGACACGCAGTTCACTTGCTGAAGACAAAACCGATGGCAGAAAGTTCAACCAACAAGCAGCACCTGAAGTCAGCGGCAGTAAAGGCCTGGCAAAGCCTCAGTTGGGTTGAAACCCAACACCTGGAGAAGGCCATGGGCTCAGACCTCTGGCAGCCATTGACTGGAAAGAATTTTCAACCAAATCTCTCTATTTTAAAAGAAAATTTTGAGATGAGACGAGACTATTGCCAAGAGACTTTTTCAAGTTGGTAGAAGGGGTCCCGCTCTCCTCTCAACCATTTACAGTTAATGGCCCACTGCCACGGTCCTCTCATGTCTCATTCATGCTTTTGTCAGACACAGTTCCTGCTCTTTCAGCTCTTATAAATTTTTATGTTTTCCTCACTTTACGTTCCCAATAAAAGAAGACTTATTATGTCCAAATCTTATTGAAGAATTTCATCCCCAAGGGTTATCAACAGAAGAAATGAGTACACAGGCAATCCTAGCACCGAGAAACAATGAAGTCAAATGAATTAACGCAAAAATTGTCGATTGGTTACACGGCAAATTGGTTAAATGCACATCAATAGACTACGCTGAAACAGTTGGTGGTGATGGTGCGGAAGATGAAAACATCAACTTACAATATTCCAAAGAATATCTACAACCGTTAAAACCGTCCAGTCTTCCACCACACAAATTACTGTTGAAAGAAAGATGTATCGTAATGTTATTGCATAATTTATGCCTGAGTGATGGGCTATGCAATCGGACAAGATTAGTTGTGTTGAAAATTGGTTGAACAATTCTAACGTAAAATTTTAACAGGCAACAAGAAAGATAATGTAGTACATCTTCAGGGTATAACATTAGACACCAAAGGAGATCTTGATATGCCATTCGTATTAAAACGTTTACAGTTTCCCATTAGATTAGCTTTAGCTATGACAATTAACAAATCACAGGGACAAACATTTGAAAAAGTCAGTTTATTTATGAGAGAGAAAGAAACGAAACTCACTCACGGGCAGTTATACGTTGCATTGTCACGATATAAGTCCAAACATGGAATCAAAATTCAATGCGATACTGTATTGACGAAAAGTTTATTACAAATATTGTTTTTACTGAACTTTTAAAGTTTAAAAAGTATTTGCGTGTTAATTTCAAATCCAAACAGAATGAAAACGTATAACGCAATGAATACCTCTAATGCAACATGAAACATAATATTTTTTCAAGTTATTACGTTCTACTGTTTTTTACTATGGTTAATTGCTTGTTGTAATGTAAAAGTTAGATCTGTTATGCATATGTAACAATTCCACCAATGAACAGGCTCCAAGTCGGGGGGGCACCGCGGGCATCTCCAGAGTGGTAGAGAGTCCAGCCCCTCTCAAGGAGATTGGTTGCAGAGTCCAAGCTGTACGTTGAGGTGAGCCCGACTATATCTAGCCGGAACCTCTCGACCTCGCGCAGTAGCACAGGCTCCTTCCACTTCAGAGAGGTGACATTCCACGTCTCAAGAGCCAGTTTCTGTAGCCAAGGTCCTCGCCTTCGGCCGCCACCCAACTCACACTGCACCCGACCTCCTTGGCCCCTCCCATAGGTGGTAAGCCCATGGGAAGGGGAACCCACGTTGCCTCTTCGGGCTGTGCCCGGCCGAGCCCCATGAGCAGGCTATTACTCTCACACAATTTTCAATTAACTTTTTGAGGGCTAATTATTTTTTTTTTCAGTGTTGGCCTGAAGGCTGAATATTTTTTCCAAAAAACTTCATTTTTGAAAAAGCAAACCAAGAAAATGGTTTTCTCAAAAAAAAGAAAAACCATTAAATATTTATTTATGACAACTGTCCCTTGTGGAAAAATGGCCTTGACACACACAGATACACAGACTCACAAGTTCCAACACACCCATTTTATTTTCTCTCCTCTGGTCTTTTCATGACACAGTGCACAATTATCTCCTTTAGATTCAGCCCTGTCTGTCTGTCTTTCTTTCTCTTTGTCCTTCTCCTTCTTCTTCTCTTTTTCTGCCGCCTCCACTCTTCTCCCACAAGCTCAGTCCTCTGCCTCCTGACTTCGGCTCGCTTGCTGGGTTTACAGAAGTCCTTTTATAGAGTCCTTGACCTGGAAGTGCTTCTGTCCTTCTGCATTTTGTTCAGCCTGGAAGTACTTTGGGACATCCGTCCCCGTGACATTGGAGTACTTCCGGACTAAATCTAGAAAGTAGAGACTCCCAGGTCTCCCTGCAGTGTCTCCTGGTGGCACCCACGGTACCCAGAAGGGCTGTGAAGCCGAACTCCAGATCCCATGGTGCCCTGCGGGAAGCCGCCATCTAGCATCCTGGGGGAGGCAGTGTCCCAAAACAGCTGCCTTCCCCCACCCTTCCATTCTTTGGGTGTCCCGGCCGGGTTGAGCTGCCGGCCTTTCAGCACACCTTGTGTTTTATGTTCCATGAGCCTCTATGTGAATTCACATACTTATTACACAGAGTAGTTCTGCAAGGTGTGGCCTGAAGTGGCCAATTTCATACTTTGCCACATTACACTGCTTGCTGCCACTGTTTTGGTTGTCTGGTCCTGCATACTGTGACCACTGTGGCAGCTGAAAGCCAGGCAAAGGCAGGCGGAGGCAGTCGTCTTCGATCAGTCAGCGGCCATCTTCCATCAGCATTCTTTGTGCAGCCAGCAGCGACCATCTTCATGCAGCCATCATCGTGTTAGCCGTCAGTGGACGTCTTCACGCTGTCATCGTTGTGCAGCCAGTGACGACTGTCTTCATGCAGCCACCATCACATAGCCATCGGCGGCCATCTTCGATCAGGAGTCTTTGTCAGCCGGTGGTGACATTAGTCACAGTGTGCAGCAATAGACATTTGAGACAGTGGCACCAGTGTTAACACATTCTGCAAACCGCATAATACTAGCAAATAGAGCCAAACTATGGGATTATTGTGATCTTAAAAATACCGGGAGATGAGAACGTAAGGCAGATGAGAAAAAGGGAAAACAAAAGAACCGCATAAAAAATACTCAGTGCCACTTATTGCAGTGCTAGAAAAACTCTGGGACTATGAGGTGTGACATTGGAGGTGACGTAACAGCAGGTTTTGTCAGCGTTTACAAGTGATTACTGCCCTCTACCCTTGGATGCCGACATCCACCTCAACCCTATGTGTTGACATAAGTTGACACCCGCACTGAAACCGTTAAATGGAAAATAAATATAGCAAAGGGACTACCTTAAATATTAGAACATGCAGACTTAACCAGTTGTCCAGAGTGCTTTTATAACCTCACTGAGCAAATTCTTGGTCACACTCGAATACTGGGTAGGACTTCCTTTTATTCTCTAAACAGCTTCATGAATTCCACAAGATGTTGGAGACATTCCTTTCATATTCTGGTCCATGTTGGCCTGATTGCATCTCATGGTGCCGGTCTCTCGTTCTACGATATCCCTGCTTAGACTCGATGACTGCGAAAGGCCAATGAATAACACTAAACACATTGTCATGTTCATGAGACCAGTCTGAGATGACGTTTGCTTTGTGACATGGTGCATTACCATGCTGCAAGGAGATGGGTAAATTGTGGCCATGAAGGAGTACACGTGGCCATCAACGGCCGGCAGTGGTATTCAAATGATGATTGATTGATATTAACAGGCCCAAAGTGTACCAAAAAAAACTATTACACTGCCACATCCAGCCTGGACTGTTGACACAAGGCAGGTTGGGTGCATGGATTCACACTCGGCGCCTGCCTCAGTGGAAATCAAGATTCATCAGACCTGGCTACGTTTTTTAAGTGTTCTGTTGCCCAGTTTCAGTGAGCCTGTGTCCAGTTCAGCCATAGTTTTCTGCTCTTGACTGATAGGGAGTGGAAGCCGACGTGATCTTCTTCTGTTTTAGCTCATCCACCTCAAGGTTTAACATGTTGTGCATATTGGGGTGCGTTTCTGCTCAACACAGTTATATGAAGTGCTCATCTGAGTCACCATAGCCTTTCTGTCAGCTCCAAGGAGTCTGGCCATCCATAAGGCGTTTCCGTCCACAGGACTGCCACTAGCTGAATGTTTTTTTCACACCATTATGAGTAAACTCTAGAGACTGGTGTGTGGGAAAATCCCAGCCGCAGTCAAAATCATCCAGTTCAGCACATTCTGGTGTTTGATGTGAACATTACCTGAAGCTCCTGATCTGCATCAGCATAATTTGCTGCATTGTGCTTGCTGCCACATGATTGGCTGATTAGATAATGGTGTGGGTCAGCAGGTGGAGAGGCATTCCTAACAATTTGCTCAGTGAGTGCATATCAAAAAGATCAGCAGCCCCCAATAATGATTTCTGAAGGTGTGATAGAAATCAGCATCTTAATTAAAGAAAGAAACGTATCCTTTAAACCTTTTGAGTCAGTAATCAGGCAGGAGAAAAGCTGTTCATTGCACCATTTACTCTCCTGCAGCATCCTTTACAACAGTCTGTTACAGAATGATCACAGAATAAAGCCAGAAGCTCATACTTCTTGATAGCTGAATTTACATAACAGTGTTGATTAGTGCTTACGTATCATACTCTGATTGGTTATAAGACATGAGGTGTTTAGCATAGAGCACAAACAACCTAAATAAAAGTCTTTTTCCATTATGGCCTTGTTCTTCAATATCTCTTAGTTTAGATATTACCCTTGAAATCTCTGTGTGTGTGACAACTGTCCATTTTTATTGTTTACAGGATATCTGCTGATCTCTTAATCATACATTTGGTGTATTACATCAACCTGCTCCTGGTACATTCTTGTCTTTGCTGTTCACTTGACCTTTATCTGGTTTCCTGATAGGCCTGAACAGGTTTCTGACATTTATTAACCCTTTTATACATCTAAGATGGGTGCTCTGTTTTAATATGGAAAGCATATCAAAACACTTTATCCTAAATTAGCTATCCCCCGTGGCTCTGCCCACACGGTAGTGAAACAAACTTTAAAAAACAATCAAAAAAATTTGAAAAAATGTAATTCTGGCTAAGCAGAAGGTAGGAACGCTCCAACAGCAAACGTCGGCACTGCATCTGATTGTGTTCAGCTCTGACGGGAGAGCGTCTCCCACGTGGGAATAAAAGCACATGGCCGTGATATCTGTGGCAATCAGCAGCTACCCTCTAAAACACACGTAGCTCCGATCACTCTCTCAAAAACATCAAACATTACTCCTTAACAATCTGTAGATGTTAATGTCTGTTGAACAAACAGGTATCGCCAGCTAAGCAGAGGCGAGATACACTCCAACACTTAGCGAGAGGTAAAACGACTCGAACAGAGGGTGGCGTGTGAATGAGGAGGGCCCTGCCTCCCACCTCTTGACCTGCAACCTCTCTCTCGGATTTGCACAAATAAATCAGCACCATAACCGAACTATAATACTTTGCGTGATGAGAGAAGTAGCAAAATCAACCGGCATGTTCACGCAAATTATAGAAAAAAACCCGATCTAAATCCGTTAAGTAGTTCTCTCATGAAAAACGAACAGACAGAAAGATAGACAGATGTTGGATTTTATATATAGAGAGAGATGTGCTGCTGAAAAAATTAAAGGAACCCTTTTGAATCCGAGTATAGCATCAAGTCAATGAAACTTCTGTGCTATTGATCTGGTAAGTTAAGTAGCAGATGGGGTTATTAATCAATTTCAGCTGCTTTGGAGTTAATGAAATTAACAACAGGAGCACTAGAGAGGCAACAATGAGACAACACCAAAAACAGGAATGAATGGTTTAACAGGTGGAGGCCACTAACATTTTTCCCGCCTCATTTGTTTTGTCACTTGTATTGCATTTGGCTGTGGTCAGTGTCACTACTGGTAGCATGAGGTGATACCTGGACCCTACAGAGGTGGCACAAGTAGTCCAACTTCTCCAGGAAGGTTTGATGTGTCTCCCAGCACAGTTTCAAGGGCATGGAGGAGATTCCAGGAGACAGACTGTCAGTTCCTCTAGGAGAGCTGGACAGGGCCCCTTGTAGAAGGTCCTTAACCCATCAGCAGGAAAGACCGGTATCTGCTCCTTTGGGCAAGGAGGAACAGGATGAGCACTGGCAGAGCCTACAAAATAACCTCCAGCAGGCAGGTCACTGGTGTGAATGTCTCTGACCAAACAATCAGAAACAGACTTCATGAGGGTGGGCTGAGGGACAGACGTCCTCTAGTGGCACCGTGGAGCTCGATTGGCATTTGCCATAGAATACCAGAATTGGCAGGTCCACCACTGTGCTTTTCACAGATGAGAGCAGGTTTATCCTGAGCACATGTGACAGACGTGAAAGGTTCTGGAGAAGCCATGGAGAATGTTATGCTGCCTGTAACATCGTTCAGCATGAGTGGCTTGGTGGTGGGTCAGTGATGGTCAGTCTGGGGGGGCATATCCATGGAGGGACGCACAGACCTCTACAGGCTAGACAACGGCACCGCAGGACTGCCATTAGGTATCGGATGAAATCGTTGAACTTATTGTCAGACCCTATGCTGGTATAGTGGCTGCTGGGTTCCTCCTGGTGCACGACAATACCATGCCTCATGTGGCGAGAGTATGCAGGCAGTTCTTGGAGGATGAAGGAATTGATACCATTGACTGGCCACCACACTCTGCTCGCCTGATCTCAATCCAATAGAACACCTCTGAGTGGGACATTATGTTTCGGTCCATCCGATGCCTCAGCCTGCCCAGGAGCTCAGTGATGCCCTGGAGATCCCCCAGGACACCATCCGTCGTCCCATTAGGACGTTGTCAGGCATGCATACAAGCATGTGGGGGCCTACTAAATATGATTTGGAGGTGCTGCAATGAAATTTTGACAAAATGCAGTAGCCTGCCTTCCACATCATTTTTTCCCTTTGATTTATGGGGTGTCTTTGAATTCAGCCCTCTGTTGGTTGATCATTTTCATTTCCATCCTTTCGTTCCTAACTCATTACCATATCAGTCCATAGCAGTAGAGATAGCCAGCAAGATTTTTGTCCCATTGAGATTTAATATGTTTTCAAAGTGTTCCTTTAATTTTTTTGAGCAGTGTACAGTGGTGTGAAAAACTATTTGCCCCCTTCCTGATTTCTTATTCTTTTGCATGTTTGTCACACAAAATGTTCCTGATCATCAAACACATTTAACCATTAGTCAAATATAACACAAGTAAACACAAAATGCAGTTTTAAATGATGGTTTTATTATTTAGGGAGAAAAAATCCAAACCTACATGGCCCTGTGTGAAAAAGTAATTGCCCCTTGTTAAAAAATCACCTAACTGTGGTGTATCACACCTGAGTTCAATTTCCGTAGCCACCGCCAGGCCTAATTACTGCCACACCTGTTTCAATCAAGAAATCACTTAAATAGGAGCTGCCTGACACAGAGAAGTAGACCAAAAGCACCTCAAAAGCTAGACATCATGCCAAGATCCAAAGAAATTCAGGAACAAATGAGAACAGAAGTAATTGAGATCTATCAGTCTGGTAAAGGTTATAAAGCCATTTCTAAAGCTTTGGGACTCCAGCGAACCACAGTGAGAGACATTATCCACAAATGGCAAAAACATGGAACAGTGGTGAACCTTTCCAGGAGTGGCTGGCCGACCAAAATTACCACAAGAGCACAGAGACGACTCATCCGAGAGGTCACAAAAGACCCCAGAACAACGTCTAAAGAACTGCAGGCCTCACTTGCCTCAATTAAGGTCAGTGTTCACGACTCCACCATAAGATAGAGACTGGGCAAAAACGGCCTGCATGGCAGATTTCCAAGACGCAAACCACTGTTAAGCAAAAAGAACATTAGGGCTCGTCTCAATTTTGCTAAGAAATATCTCAATGATTGCCAAGACTTTTGGGAAAATACCTTGTGGACTGATGAGACAAAAGTTGAACTTTTGAAGGCAAATGTCCCGTTACATCTGGCGTAAAAGGAACACAGCATTTCAGAAAAAGAACATCATACCAACAGTAAAATATGGTGGTGGTAGTATGATGGTCTGGGGTTGTTTTGCTGCTTCAGGACCTGGAAGGCTTGCTGTGATAGATGGAACCATGAATTCTACTGTCTACCAAAAAATCCTGAAGGAGAATGTCCGGCCATCTGTTCATCAACTCAAGCTGAAGCGATCTTGGGTGCTGCAACAGGACAATGACCCAAAACACACCAGCAAATCCACCTTTGAATGGCTGAAGAAAAACAAAATGAAGACTTTGGAGTGGCCTAGTCAAAGTCCTGACCTGAATCCAATTGAGATGCTATGGCATGACCTTAAAAAGGCGGTTCATGCTAGAAAACCCTCAAATAAAGCTGAATTACAACAATTCTGCAAAGATGAGTGGGCCAAAATTCCTCCAAAGCGCTGTAAAAGACTCATTGCAAGTTATTGCAAACGCTTGATTGCAGTTATTGCTGCTAAGGGTGGCCCAACCAGTTATTAGGTTCAGGGGGCAATTACTTTTTCACACAGGGCCATGTAGGTTTGGATTTTTTCTCCCTAAATAATAAAAACCATCATTTAAAAACTGCATTTTGTGTTTACTTGTGTTATATTTGACTAATAGTTAAATGTGTTTGATGATCAGAAACAGTTTGTGTGACAAACATGCAAAAGAATAAGAAATCAGGAAGGGGGCAAATAGTTTTTCACACCACTGTATATACAGTATATAGAGATGACTATGTGCCCCCCAAGTCTAATTTTTATTCCACGAAGGACACCACTTATTAGGCAACATTCCTTTTAATATTCACTGTAAGAATTGTCCTGATCACAGACATTTCCCTACACATGACTTTATTCCTTTTTCTGATAGTGTAACTTAGTGAGCAGTGAAGCAGGGATTAGACATTAAATTAGGCCATTTTAAGGAAAGCAGCACCAAAAAGCACATTAATCTCTGTATAAAAACAGAAGACAGCAGAGGATCATCCTTACAGAGATGGGATTCTTGGAGGCACCTGCGTGTGCTCCCGGATGGAGCTTGCACAAAAGAAAATGCAAGGCCAGCACAACTGCATTCTGCTCCCCCAGGCTCATCAAGGCTGGGCTTTCCTCTGCTTTCCACACTGCAGTATGATTCTTTATGACAACAGACCGATGTAACCTGAGCTGTGCAGCTCATGTGTGAGGTGGCAGGTGTGACATTACCCTGTAGTTCCACAAATGTTTTTCCATTACAGGTTCATGGGGAAGTGGACTGAGTCCCAGTAACGCTGACCTGGTCATTTAAATGTTACCAGCTCATCTGCCGTAATGTCTTTAGACTGTGGAGGAAAACCCAGATGAACAGAAGCAGAGCACTCAAAATAAGGTGGATTCAGAAAGCATTCAGACTTTCTCATTCTTTTCATATTTTTTGAAACAGGGTAACAGTGCCCACTCATTTTTATCACAAGAGGTTTCCCCCTCGTTTATCACAGCGACCATCTAAGAATATTAACCTAACATCCATCCCCTGTTTACATCTTCAGCTTTGCAATATGAAAACTGGCTACTGTGTCACCCGGTCACACTGTTTCAACAAATCTGTGGCAAAGAGTTGGATTAAAACCAAACCGACACTTTATTAATGTTTTTTCTGTAACTGGATTGCATGCAGCGCCCTCTTTTTTGTGTGACTGTGCAATTGAGCCCTGCAAAGGAGTGGCATACCTACATGTGTGCTTCTTGCCTTTTGCTCAGTGCTGCTGGGATAATAATGACGCAGGTACTTTTACTTTGATAAAATAAGTATTGTGTTATTCACTGGAAAGGGGTGTGTGGCGTTCCCAAGATCTTTGCAAAAGGATGAAGGTCCAAGTCTTTTGAGTCCTGGTGTTTCCTGTTTGTGAGGCATGGACGCTACCCAGTGACCTGAGATGAAGAATGGACTCTTATGGTACTGTGTCTCTTTGGAGAATCCTTGGGTACCACTGGTTTGACTTTGTGTTGCTGATGAAGTCCTTAATAAGGCACATTACCTGCATTGTGAGGGAGCGTCGGTTACGGCACTACGGCCATGTGGTGTGATTCCCCGATGGCAATCTGGCTTACAGGATCTTCATTGTTGAGGACCCAAGTGACTGGACCAGGCCAGGATTTTTTGTCTTCTTTCTTTTGCATAGAATTGAACTTGGCAAAGTGCTTTTATGGTATGACGTTGTGTAGGTGTTTCCTCACAAGGGGGCCTGTGGATCTGCGAGTTGTTTTTCCCATGGTGATGCCTCCCAAGCCTAAATCCTTTCTGGTGGATTGCAGAGTGCTGAAGGACGTCTCTTTTAGTCTATCAGGTCCTCATGGCTCATTGCTTTATGTACATTTATTCAAGTTGAAAATGGCTTTCATCTTGGAAATCTTTTCTGATGCCATGTTTGAGGGTTGAAACCAAGTTCCCAAAGTGGTCGATATCGACCCCCTGGGGTCGATTTGAACTTTCTAAGGGTCGATAGTTTCAATAAAAAAATTTGGGGGTCAACAACAGCAAAAATAGACCCCCTAACTACTGCTATTTGTTTGTTGCTTCAAAATTTCTATGATTCCAATAGATACCTAATTAAGAAGTAAAATAATTCAAAAAAACACTTTTTTGATAAAAAAAACACGTTACATACCAAACTTGCAAACGAAAAGGTAAAATGTGTCATTAAAAAAGTCACGCATAAGAATGCATTAAAATAAATGTAGCACAACCATGTCCGTGCATTGTCTTATCAAACATATCAAAGCAAGTGCGGACATAATAAAACCGTTGCATGTCCGCATGTGCTTGCTGTGGGACGAGACGACGGATATTCGATATTAGCAGAATCTATCAGTCTTTTACGGTCATAAAACACTAGAAATGGGTTTGTTTGATGTGACATGTACTTATTTGTGATTTAAACTTTGAATCTAATTATTTATTGAGGAGCAGTACTACGAAAAAGAAAATCAGAGGACACAGTTTATTTATTCGAGTTTGAATAAAAATCTTCTTTTCTTAAGTAAGTACATACTTTATTGTTTTTTTTTTATCACAGGGGCTGTCGAAATTATTTGTTAATAAAAGTTTTTATTTCTTCAGATAATATGACTGAACCAAAAAAGAAATGCAGACAGTACAGCTTGGACTATTTGTACTTATTTTGAATTTACATATTTATTTCATAAATGTCAAAAATGAAAAAGAAAACTCTGCTCGTATTTTTTTTGCTTTAATTTTCGTTTCGATATTAAATGTTGCACAAGATAATGCCATATTCCATAGTCCTTGTATCTTTTTCCGTCATTAATTACAAGTGATTAAAATGAAAAGTTTGATATCTAGTGAAATATTTAATATTGAGTACTGTACACGTTTTTTAATTTGAGTAAAGTAAAGTAAATGACTAGGCTGTTTTAAAAGTTTTTGGTAAAGGGGTCCGTGGCCGAAAAAAGTTTGGGAGGTCTTGGTTTAAACTTTACTTGGAGCAGCAGGTCGAGGGAAGCTTTATAACACAGTATTGAGGCCACACTGCATACGGTTTTGGTGTTCATGTTTCAAACAAGTCAGATGGTGTAGACATGGCATAACCTTCAGGTGACTAAACTAACTGATTTGAAAGTTGGAGTATTTAGAGTTGAGTGGTTGCTCATGTTTACTGACGTAGCACAACTGACCTGTAGTTCAAATGGAAAATGGATTTTCATATTATTCAACAACAGGGCCGGATTAAGCATTTAAAAGATTTTGGTGCCGCCAACCTCTATTATTACTATTGTATTATTATTATTTTCATTATTGTATCATAACACCTTGGATTGCGAGCAACTTGGTCTGCAAGTGTTTAGCAAGACGAGCAAAAATTTTTAATAAATTTTAACTTGGTAAACGAGCAAGGTCTTGCAATACTAGTAGTACGTATTGTGAACACAGTGAACGCGGCCGCTCCTCCGAAACCCCCTCTTAAACAGTGATACAATGGGAAACAAACACAGCTTTTCATCTCCTCTTTGTGGGATCAGCTGCTAGCCTCCTGCTTGCTGCCGTCCCACATGATCTGCATCTCGTGCGGGGCTTTGAACATTTAAAAGACCGCACTGCAGCTGTCCTAGTGTCTCACTGCCTTGTCTCTCTTTTTCCCAGACATCCTCTGCTCCGGTCGGGGCTTCCGAGCCGCCGCGCCCCTTTGAGGAGGAAGATTTTATGTTCTTTTGATCAAGATGTGGTGCTGTGGCGACCAATTTTTGACAGTGCGCCCAGATCGCTCCTGAAAGAGACTTGTGTTTTTTTTTCCACGTGTATTCGAATAAAGTTTCTGTCTCTTGAAAACCCTGAGTGAACCTGTGCAACTTTGTGACCCAGGCGTGACAGTATACGTTTTGTCTGCCGAGCGTTACGTGATCACAACTGAGCCGATGTTTCTCTCTCTCTCTCTCTTTCACTGCGGGATTGTGGGTAATTGGGACGATGCGGGTTCGCTGCATGCTCCCATCTTCTGTCTAGGAGCCCTTGAACCCTACACCATTGGTAATATTACCGATGAGTTAGACAGTGAGGCACAACATAGCAAGGTGATGGTGCAAATGTGCAAAGTGCTTTTATTTAAAACAATAATCAAAACAATATTCAAATAAATAGTGCAGTGAAAAAAAGTCATTAGATAAATAACCCATAAAAACAGAAGTGAAAAGTGGAGGTTAAAATCCATTAGACAAAATCTTTAAAACAAAGTTAAAATAACGCAGGAAGCAACCCTTTAAAAACACAAAGCTCTGCCATTTCTTTAATCGTCAGTGGCCGGTGTGTGTGATGACCAGTTATTAAAACACCTAACCAATGCGACACCCTTATGGCTTCAGCACCAGCACTTTTGATTTCAGTCAAGTCACTGATCAGTGTGTGTTGTTTTTTTTTCACAGATGTGTATATCTCACAGTTTACGGTCGGTGGCCACAGCTATCAAGTTGCATTATTTTTGCTAAAATGTGTTTTCAGCAAGTCATTAGCATCAACGTTATCAAGCTAGAGGGTTAGAATTTGAAAGCATGTCCTCCCATAAAGCAGACCATTAACAACGTGAAAAAAGGGCTTCAAAGTGCCTAAATGTATTATTCATCAGAAGTTCTGAAATGGCTGTGATATGAGAATGAATTAACGGGGACTCCTCTCTTCTGCCCAAAGAGAAACCCACAAAGATGCAAAATACGCTCACCGGCCACTTTATTAGGTACACCTTGCTAGTAGCGGGTTGGACCTCCTTTTGCCCAAATTCATCATGGCATTGATTCACCAAGGTACTGGAAATATTCCTCAAGGATTTTGGTCCATCTTCACATGGCAGCATCATGCAGTTGCTGGAGATTTGTAGGCTGCATACCCATGATGCGAATCTCCCGTCCCACCACATCCCAAAGGTGCTCTACTGGATTGAGATCTACTGACTGTGGAGGCCATTTGAGTCTAGTGAACTCCTTGTCATGTTCAAGAAACCAGTTTGAGATGATCTGAGCTTTGTAACATGACAAGTTATTCTGCTGGAATTAGCGACAAGAAGATGGTGGTCATAAAGGCATGAATATTGTCAGCAACAATACTCAGGTAGGCTGTGGCATTTAAATGAGGCTCAATTGGTATTAAGGTGCCCAAAGTGTGCCAAGAAAATATCCCCCACACAATTACACCACCACCAGTCTAGACCGTTAATGCAAGGCAGGATGGATTCATGCTTTCATGTTGTTGATGGCAAATTCTGATCCTACTATCTGAATGTCGTAACAGAAATCGAGACTCATCAGACTAGGCAACATTTTCTCCAATCTTCTATTCAGTTCTCAGACCTCACGCTGGTGCAATGGGCCCTGGGTTCTTTCTGGTGCAAGACAATGCCTTGCTTCATGTGGCCAGAGTGTGTAGGCAGCACCTGGATGACAAAGGCACTGATGCCTCACGCTCCCCAGACCTGAATCCACGTTACGTATTAGTGCATTCGATGCCGCCAAGTAGCACCACAGACTGTCCGGGAACTCACTGATGCTCTGATCCAAGTCTGGGAGGAGATCCCCTGGGAGACCATCTGCCGTCTCATCGGGAGCATGACCAGACATTGCTGGGGTCCATACAGGCACGTGGGGGCCATACACACTACCGAGTCACATTAGGAGTTGTCGTGATGAAAGCCGTGCAAGTGGGATCATCCTGTGATTTCAATCTTTGAGTTTTGGTGTGATGTTGAATCAGCCTGTAGTGGGGTTGGGGGTTTTGGTTTCCATTGACCATTGTTACATCATTTTGTTCTCAGTGAGTTACACAGTTATCCATTCATCCATTATCCAACCCGCTATAACCTAACTACAGGGTCACGGGGGTCTGCTAGAGCCAATTCCAGCCAGCACAGGGCACAAGGCAGGAAACAAACCCTGGGCAGGGCGCCAGCCCACCGCAGGGCACACACACACACACACACACACCAAGCACACACTAGGGACAATTTAGGATCGCCAATCCACCTAACCTTCATGTCTTTGGACATGCAGACTCCACGCAGGGAGGACCCGGGAAGTGAACACGGGTCTCCTAACTGCGAGGCAGCAGCGCTACCCACTGCGACATCGTGCCGCCCTCTACAGAGTTATTACTTAGCAAATATTTTCCAACTTGAATATTTCATTCACTGAGATCCAATGTATGATTTAATTTTTGGAGCAGTATATATGTATACGCACTCACATATGTGTACCTGCTTATCCATGCACTTATCAAATCAGCCAATTATGTGGCAGCAGCACAATGCATAAAGTGATGCAGATGCAGGTCAGGAACATCAGTTAATGTTCACATCAATTGCCAGTATGTATCTTTTTCTGTTGATCAGTGTCAAGAAAGGCAAATTAAATCCAATTTTGATTGATTTTTGTATAACAATAGTACTTTGCCCCTTGCTTGTTTCGCTCGTCAAGAACTGCCTACAACTCCCGCCTGCACTACGCGCCAGCAACTTCATGTCTCTGCTTCTTGCGTATGTGGATTTCACTTTCACCCAACAACAAAAACTTTAAATTCTCGCGGATTGGCCTCTTCATTGGGAAGAAACACTACTTTTCCCTGATGGCATCACGAATTAGACGACCTACAAGTCTCCGACTTAAAGTTTAAAGCCAAACAATATCTACATACTTCTGTCATACCACCTATGTCTATATATTCAATCTCTTTTCGCTTTTACCTTTTCGTCAATACCGTATTGAATTTTGATTCCATGTTTGGAATTCCATCGTGACAACACAACGTATAACTGCCCGTGAGTGAATATCGTTTCTTTCTCTGTACACAAACTGTGTCTGACAATATCATTCACACAAATGAGAACTGATTGAATCGTGTGCATGGTTATGTGGGCAGGACTTTTCCAAATCTCTTTGCATAAGCTGTTGTCTCACAAGGCTTGAAATTTTCTCTCACAGGATTTCACTTTCACCAAACAAAAAATCTTTTAATTCTCGCGGATACGCCTCTTCATTAGGAAGAAACACAATTTTGATTTTCCCTGATGGCAACAGAAAAATTAGACGATCTACAAGTCTCCGTCTGACTTAAAGTTTAAATCCGAACAATATATTCGATCTCTTTTCGCCGATCCGTTATTTCAGAGTAATAATTTCCATTTGTTTGCGCTAATGTGATCTTTACTATCCTTTTTTTGAGATTTTCATAATTCCATTATCTCTAACCTGCTCTGCATGTGTATTGCGCCGTTTTTGAATTCTTTACGACGTTCTACTTTGTCATCTACTCTTTGTCTTTTATTTCAGGCCCCGGGCTTGGTAAAATCTGTTGGCACAAAGACTCGTATCACAGGACGTGAAAGTGTCTCTTTTGTCTCCTTCCAAGATTTTTTTTATAATAGAGAGAAAACTTTTTATAGGTGCAGTATGTATCAAAGCAGTGGTTCTCAACCTGTGGGGCGGGCCCCCCTAGGGGGGCACAAAGTAACAAAAAGGGGGGCACGAAGATGTGAAAAAAAGAAAACAAGAATAAAAAATACGAAAAAAACATCTGTTGAAACCAAAACAAATTAACTTAAACTACATTCTGATACTAGAATAATAAATATAGAGTTAGATAATCCATCCATCCATTATCCAACCCGCTATATCCTAACGACATGGTCACAGGGGTCTGCTGGAGCCAATCCCAGCCAACACAGGGCGCAAGGCAGGAAACAAACCCTGGGCAGAGCGCCAGCCCACCGCAGGGCAAGAGTTAGATAAATGTCGATAAAAGTTAAGTAGGTATAATAAAATAAAATGTGGTGGTGCCCCTGATCCCAAGCCATGAATAAAGAATGGGACCAAAGCATCCTCCGAGAGCAACTTCTCCCCACCATCCAAGAACAGTTTGATTACCAACAATGAAAAATCCAGCATGACAGAGCACTGAGCCATAAGGCAAAAGTGAGAACTAAGTGGCTCGGGGAATAAAACATTGAAACATGGGGTCCGTGGCCAGGAAAATCCCTAGACCTTTAATCCCAATGAGAACTTGTGGTCAATCCTCAAACAAAAACCCACCAATTCTGACAAACTCCAAACATTGATGCTGCAAGAATGGGCTGCCATCAGGCAGGATTGGGCCCACAAGTTGATTGCCAGCCTACCAGGGTGAATTGCAGAGGTCTTGAAAAAGAAAGAAGGGCCAACACTACAAACTGCTTGACTCTTTGCATAAACTTCATGTCATTGTCAGTAAAAGCCTTTGAAACTTCCGAAAGAACGAGATTGTGAATACAAGCAGCTGAAATGAGTTTCCTCCGCAGGGTGTCTGGGCTTTCCCTTAAAGATCAAGTGAGACGCTCAGTCATCCGGGAGGGGCTCAGAGTAGAGCCGCTGCTCCTCCGCATCAAGAGGAGTCAGATGAGGTGGCTCGGGCATCTGATTAAGATCCCTCCTGGACGCCTCCCAGGTGAGATGTTCCGGGCACGTCCAACCGGGAGGAGGCCCCGGGGAAGACCCAGGACATGCTGGAGGGACTATGTCTCCCGGCTGCCCTGGGAATGCCTCGGGATTCCCTTGGAAGAGCTAGAAGAAGTGGTCGGGGAGAGGGAAGTCTGGGTATCTCTGCTCAAGCTGCTGCCCCTGCAACCCGACCTCGGATAAGCGGAAGAGGATGGATGGATGGAACTTCTGAAGTGCTTGTAATTCTACTTCATTACACCATAGAAACATCTGACAAAAAGATCTAAAAACACTGAAGCAGCAAACTTTGTGAAAATTTATATTTTTATCATTCTCCAAACTTTTTGGCCATGACTGTACATCAGAGAGACGTGTGAAGGAGCCTTCAGTTACATACTTGATTGAATGATGCAGTTGGCCCCATCACATTTACCCGTTATTTTCCTGTTCAAATGTTTATGGGATGGCCTCCTCCAAACCAAAGAATTAGAAAAAGAAAAACAAAATTTTGAAGAGGAAGACCTCTGGGAGTGTAAGACTAATGGATGTAGGACATGCTTCAGAAAAAAATGAAACAAATCCAAGTCATGTCTGGGCGGCCTGGAGCTCCCTTGGTAAACACTCTGTAGTGCTGATTAATACATAGGAAGTGTCCAGCACACTCCACCCGAAAAACACTCTGGCAGCCATGAAAAACAAATTGTGTCCCCTTCGAAACATTTATATAAATGAAGGCTAAGGTAACTGTAATTTACAAGATAAGAACAAAAGCAAAATGCCATTTTCTATTATGCCTTAAAGTGTGAACGCGTGACGCACTCAAAACCGCAAAAAACAATATGACAGAATGACACGAAAAAGGGAATGAAGCAGTAATTGTAAATAGTCTCATTTAGCTTTAAATCCATGGAGATCTATCAATGACAAAAAGTACAAACTCAAATAGAGCAGACTGCAGTAGCGCCCCCAAGAGGAGGTTTTGGCATGGTCTTTCACCAATGCGCCTACTCATCTGTGTTCTGAGCTTGAGTCGTACAATATGTGGTCACAGGATGACACCGGGCACCAGGCAGGAGCCTAAGGGATGGATGCCCAGTTCGTTAGACCCGCATGGTGGGCGACTGTACAAGCCAAATTCTGGCTTAGTCTCTGCTCTCCTGAAGTGAGCAGGTTCTTCCATGTGCTTTTTATTTAAGCTATTGCTGGATTAGTAATTATGGGTGAGTCTACTTGGGTGTGCCCTGTGAGAGACTAGCGTCCCTCCTGAGGTTTAATAATTCATTCATTACATTTATATAGTGCCCTTCTAGCTAACCAAAGTTCTTCACATAGACAGCGGGGAGCCAATTCAACCACCGCCAATGCGTAGCCTCCACCTGGATGATGTCACGGCAGCCATTCTTGCACTAGTATGCTCGCCACACATTCTGTTCACATCAAACGCCAGTATGCATCTTTTTCTGTCGATCAGTGTCAAAAAAGGCAAATTAAATCCAATTCTGATTCAGGTGGTGGTGGTGAAGGGGTGAGAGACACAGGGGATGATTATGGGACCAGAATGAACCAGCCATGATGGACAATTTATCCAGGACATTAGTGTGCACCCTACTCTTTTCGAATGTCACCCAGGAATCTTTTATGACCATAGACTGTCACGATCTCAGTTTTAGGTGTCATCTGAAGTATGGCACCAGTTTTTACTGCATTGGGGCAATGGGAATCAGATTCAGACCACAGGGCCCCTAATAGCCTCTTCTAGCAGAAACCCAAGCTTTTACTGCTGGGTCTCTCATTCAAAGTACTGGCTGGGCCCAAACGTGCTCAGCTTCAGGTGCTTTTACAGTTCTGAAGTGCTGATGGTATGGCTGGTTTGTTCCTGTCTTGTGCCTCATGATTCTGGGATAGACTCCAGCTACCTGGGAATTAGAGTATGCCCATGACTGTAATGTCATTATCACTACTGGTAGGTGGCACAGTAACACTGCTGCTCCATGGACCCCGAGGTCTAGGGTCCAGATTCTGTGTCTGGTCATTGTCCACACAGAACCTGCTCATTCCCCTGATACAATGCAATACAATTTATTTTTGTATAGCCCAAAATCACACAAGAAGTGCTGCAGTGGGCTTTAACAGGCCCTGCCTTTTGACAGCCCCCCAGCCTTGACTCTCTAAGGAGACGAGGAAAAACTCCCAAAAAAACCCTTGTAGGGAAAAATGGAAGAAACCTTGAGAAAGGCAGTTCAAAGAGAGACCCCTTTCCAGGTTGATTGGACGTGCAGTGGGTGTCAAAAGAAGGGGGTCAATACAATACAGTACACAGAACAGAACACAATTAATCCTCAATACAATATAAAAATAAAAATATTACAAGTACAGAGCAGGATTTAACAGTAGATGATATCACATAATATGATTTGGATTTGTTTAGAGTCCTGGAGACCTCAGCCATTAAGCTGCCACTCCCTATTGGCCATTCCACAGGTGAGACAGCCAATCCAATGAAAGGACCCCTCTACCTGACGATTTCTGCGATCTTCCATCCCCATGTCTTCCTACATCCCTAAAGACATGTATGGTAGGTTGACTGGCAATTCTGAATTGTCCCCCCTGTGCTATATATATATATATATATATGAGTAGCTCAGTGATGGAATGACGCCAGGTTCAGGCCCGTTTCCTGCCTTGTGCTCAATCCTGTGGGGGTAGGCTCAGGCCCCCTGAGTTGCATTAGGTGGGTTTGAGAATGTTGTGTTATGCTTTTATGAAAAAAATGGTGGCAGTGTGGCATTGTGGTGAAGGTACTGGACTTTTAACTATAGCTGCTGGTTCACTGACTTTCTGTGTGGCCCTAAACCTGTCCTGATAGATAGATATGAAAGGCACTATATAATAGAATGATACACAGATGGATAGATAGATATAAAAGGCAATATATAATAGATACATAGGTATGAAATGCACTATATGATTAATAGATAGATAGATAGATAGAATAGTGTAGTAGGAAGGAATAAATAGATAGATAGATAGATAGATATGAAAGGCACTATATAATAGAATGATACACAAATGGATAGATAGATATTAAAGGCAATATATAATAGATACATAGGTATGAAATGCACTATATGATTAATAGATAGATAGATAGATAGATAGATAGATAGATAGTGTGACCTCCAGGGGATGCCACTGAGCCGCCAAATCCCAGACACAATTACACCAAGACAGTCCCGGTTGTAAATAAGTATTTTTATAGAAATTATTTTCTTATTCCACACCACAATTACCAATGAACACAGTCTCCTTCTGCTCCTCCAGTTACGTTTTGCCCTCTGCTTCCCAGTTCTGACTCAACCCTTGAATCAATGGCTTCCTTTTATGCTATAGCCGGGAGTACTTCTGGGTCATACGGAAGCCTCCAAAACCCGGGAGGTGTATTCCCAGCAGCACCCCCGGCAGCACCCAAGGACCCCGACAGGGTTGAAAGGGCAGTGTCCAGACTGAGGACAAACTAGAGGAACACAACCCCCTTCTTATACTAGGGGTGAAATTTTCAGAATCCTCCAGTCCATCCATTATTCTTTTATCCTGACTGCGATAGGAATCAATAACCATCCTGGCTGGGATGCATCTCCTCTCACGTTGTCCTTCTGTTATGGCCTTCCATGCGAAGCAAGAATTCATCTTCCATCCCAGTCAGGATGCCAGTCCATCCACTGTAGCACTTAAAATAGATAGATGGATCTGAAAGGCAATATATAATAGACAACTATTAAAGGCACTGTATGATACACCCTATGTCTAAATGGTTGTGGAAACCTGAACATCACACCTATATGAGCTTGTTGGACATCCTATTTCAGAGATATGGGAAACTACCCATGTTACCTGTCAAAGCCAGGTAATAAAATAACTAGAACAGTATTTGATATTTGATTTCTCTTGACCAGCATTCCTCCTACACCTTGCTTTGATATCCCTGTGTGTCTGATCCACTCTTGCCTGTCGGTTCCTTTCTTGACCGCATTCCCGTAAAGTGTGTTCCTCAGACTCTGTCATTTTGAGTTACTTTGCTCACCTCCTGTTTGTTTTTTTTCTTTTTTTTTTTTTTTGACTATTTCCAATGGTAGATAGGCTTCTATTGTCCACATCATTTGTATTCTTGCGAGTACTACCATCTTTGAAGGCGACTCTCAGCGTGTCTCCTATGCCTTTATTCCAAGGTGATTCTGCAACTTGTATCTTCTCATTAGGTTCATGTTGGGGCTCATGGTGCATTTCCTATTTTCTCTGAAGTCCCAGGGCTGTGTATATTCATTTAATTAATAGTATCAACAAGTCGGTTACTCCATCCAGGTGTGTTCCTGCCTTGCACCCTAAGTTGCCAGTATAGGTTTTTGGCTCCAAAAGAACCTGTAGAGAAACTTGGCTCACAAAAAATGGATGGATCAGATAAATGAATCTGGTGTGGATAATGGAAAAAGGCCCCTCAGACGCTTCCACAGTGTGCCGTACCAAAGGAGCCTTTTAAAAATGTGTTGAAACGCTTTAAGGCGCAGCTCTTTATTGGTGGAAGCTGACATCCAGAATGAAAGTCAGGAACACTGGCACAATTTTGCTCCAACTGAAAACTTGTGTTTTTCATTTACATTTTTTTAAAGAATTGCCAAGAAATACTTCACAATTTTGGTCTGCAATACTTACAGAATGTATCAATCTTTATGTTTGTAGCTGGAAATGGAAACTGTTTCTGCATATCTGTCTTTAAAAACACATTCTTGCTCTTGTCATCTGTTTCCCATGATGCTTCTTTCCAAATTGCATTAACTTGTAGCCTTGTTTGAGTTAGCCATGCTTCGAACAGCTGACGTGCTTTATATAAATCGAAAACTTTCTTTGCATTTTGTTTTTCAGTCCAGTGATAAAATCCATCTCCGCTCAGCGCAAAAATTCTATGGTGACTCCATAATAAGCACAGATCTGGAAAATGTTGCCTGGTGCAGCCCCTTCTGTTAAGAGCATAGGAAAGGTGCTATATAAATAAAATGTATTATTATTATTATTATTATTACATGTGCAGAGGAGAGATGCTGAGTATATTGGGAGAAGGATGCTAAGGATAGAGCTGCCAGGAGGCAGAGGAGGTTTATGGATGTGGTGAGAGAGGACATGCAGGTGATGGGTGTGACAGAGCAAGATGACAAGGACAGAAAGATATGGAAGAGGATGATAGGCTGTGGTGACCCCTAACGGGAGCAGTCGAAAGAAGAAGAAGATTATTATTATTATTATTATTATTATTATTATTAAGATTTTGAAATGAATGTGCTTAGAAATTGAGAAATGTTTTAGCCACTGCAGCCTTTCGACATAAAGGGTTATGCCCAAGAACTCAAAAATACCCACAACCTGACAACGCTGTGCAATGAAATGACAATGAATAGTGACAAGCTAAGATGGGTTTACTTAGAGATATGCCCAGAGGTAGCGTTTAGTGTTACTAAATAACTGATTACTGTTATCAAAAATCACTGAAGGGTCTCCTTTCTGGCTCATCAAAGGTAAGCACTATCACGCCGGGAACACCAGGGGGTGCAATTGCTAACCGCATTGTCTCCTTCTTCACCTGCTGCCCAGAGATGCCACCCAGTAATGGCAACCAACCCCATGCCCTGTGCTATAAGAGAAGGGCACTCCAAGAAGGTGGGAAGACAACCTATCTTACAGAAAGGCAGTCCAACGACAAGCCTTACAGATCTAAACAGTATATGTTATAACCGCTGATGGCTTTATCAAGTTCTGTTCTGTTTGGCACCATCCTGTATAAAAGTAGTAAATAGGTTGGCACCCCAACATTTCATCTGAGGTCCTGGAGTCACTAGCGGTCAACATCACCTCCTTTACTCTTTACAAGACCAGATCCTGTTTGGCCACACCAGAACTCCCATGAAGAAATCTGGCCAGTACTGATTTATCATTCCTGCCCCCTTAAGTTTCATCTCACTCCTGGTTGCCCTTCAAGTAATGCTCCAATCAGTCAGCCTCCAATCTAAATTGCTCAAAAGACTTGATCGATGAGACAAAAACTGGACGAGCACACAAACCAATTTTTCTTTTCAGCTTCTGCTTTTCTATGCTTCACGGTAATGTAGTTATCGTGCTCCTTTATGCAGGGCATTACGGTAGATGAGCTAACCCATGTCTCCTACTTCTTGTAAACAGAGCGCTGCGACGTAGGCTTTGCGAGAAGGAGAAGGCTGAAATATTACTGTTTATATTAAAGAAAACAAAGGCATAAACTGATAAAAAGGAATCGGGAGAGCCATACTGTGCAATAAGACAAACTGCAAGAAAGCATCCGTAATGAATTCAGACATTTTTATTCTGTATTTTAATAAAAATGGACACTGCTTGTCTGCGAGTGGACTTTGAGCGAGCTTGTGTTAAGCACAGCGGCCCCCTTTTTTCAATTAAATAAGAAGGTTAAAGAAAGAAAAAGGAAAAGAGATAAAGAAGAATTTAAAATTGCTGCTTAGCAAACAACAGGCTTGTTAGCTTAACAGCAAAATGTCTCCTTTAAGCATATTAGCCTTGGATCTTCTTGATAAACATGTTAGAAACATTGAATAGGCTTTGCACTGCGTTTTTTACATGTTTGTTTGTGTGTGTGTCATGCAGTACAAATCAACCCTTGTGATTCGCGGGTTTGTCATCAGTAATTAAATTAGTTTGAGAGTTTTGAAAACTACTGTGGAAAAAATCACAGTTGATGTTATAGCCCCGCTACTCAAATGGACTGCAAATCCCAGCAACCCAAGAGTTCTGCATCATTGGGCAGAATCGTTGGTTGCCGCAAGCGCTACTGGGTGAAAGACGAGGGTGCTAGTTTTAAAAGTGAGCCGGCAGGATCACAGTCGGTGGGGTCTTTTTGCTTCAATGCTTCACCCCACAATTGGATTTCATTTACACCCATCGGATTTTGTGTTCTTTCCCTGTTCTCCCTTGTTTGTGTGATTTCATCTGGGTTGGAAAACGTCATCATCTCAGGAGCGCTCCCAACTTCTATAACTCTTCACTTACATCGGCATCACAGTAGGACAAAACTGTATTTAACTTTCAGAGGCTTTTCATTTTGTCACTGCATCTGTAAAACTGGACAGTGTCATGAGTGTTTAACATTTTGTTCTTAGTGTTTTGTTGGATTTCTTTTGAATCTGTAATTTTAGCCATTTCTGACCTTTGCTTCCATAAATATACACACAAATCTATTATAATAACATAGATTTTGTAAACAGTTCCAGTTCACTAAAGAACTGCTGATGCTCCCACTTTGTCTGGGTGATGCCACACGTCCTTGTCTCACGCATGTGATTTGCTTGCGCAGTGATCATTCCATCTTGCTTCTTATTTTGTGAGGTAAACTTAGAATATACAGTAATAATGGGCCCAAAATATATTTACAGATTTTTGCATTCCCCCATGAATCGCAAGGGAACCTGTATAGGTTTTGGTCAGAAACTTGTACTGCATAATTAAAATGGGAATCATGTTGTTTTCTAATGCGCTTAATTGAGGGGCGCAAGGCAAGAAGAAACCCTGGACAGGGCGCCAGTCTATCGCAGGGTGAACACACATACACACACCCAGTCAGTCAGTCATTGTCCAACCCGCTATATCCTAACACAGGGTCACGGGGGTTTGCTGGAGCCAATCCCAGCCAGCACAAGGCACAAGGCAGGAACAAATCCCGGGTAGGTCGCCAGCCCACCGCAGGGCACATGCACACACACACCCACACCAAGCATACACTAGGGACAATTTAGGATTGCCAATGCACCTAACCTGCATGTCTTTGGAGTGTGGGAGGAAACCCACGCAGACATGGGGAGAAACTCCACACAGGGAGGACAAGGGAAGCGAACCTGGGTCTCCTTACTGTGAGGCAGCAGCGCTACCACTGCGCCATCGTTCCACCCACTTAACACACAGTCTGGCCAATTTAGTGTTGCCATTTAATGTAAATGTCTTTGAACAGTGGGAGGAAACCCACGCAGACACAGGGAGAACATATAAACTCCAGAAGTACACTCCATGTGTCATCATGGTGCGACCCTATAGAGTCGTCATTAGACACCGGGTGCTTATCTGTGTTCATGGTATGGTGCGCTCTTTATTTACTGATCACTAAATGGTATCCTGACTCGTTTCTGAATGTCGTCTTTGATTTTTGTTTGACGTCTCTGACTTGGCAAATTATTTGTTTCTTTTCTTGGATCTGACCCCGGCATGTTATTTATATATCTCTGGTGGTAGAATACAAACAATGACAGCTCTGATGCTAAATCCAAAATGGTGCCTTGAGTAGTCCTATCTCAAAAACATCCTAAATCAAAAAACAGTGCAGACTATTGATTTCCTTAACCCAGGGGTGCCCAACTCCAGTCCTGGAGGGCCGCAGTGGTTGCAAGTTTTCATTCTAACTCTTTGCTTACTGCGGTGGGCAGGCACCCTGCCCGGGGATTTGTTCCTGCCTTGCGCCCTGTGTTGGCTGGGATTGGCTCCAGCAGACCCCCGTGACCCTGTGTTAGGATATAGCGGGTTGGACACTGACTGACTGACTGACTGACTCTTTGCTTAAACGGTGACCAGTTTTTGCTCCTAATTAACTTCTTTTGAATTCATTTTATTTGACTTGCTCTTGAAGACTCAGACCCCTCAATTGTTTCTTTTTCCTTAATTAGCAATCAAACAAGAACGAGATACAAAATGAACCAAAAGAACTGGTGTCCATCATAAAATATCTAAAAATAAAGAAAGGTGAAGGTCTCGGGAACGCTGATCTGCTCTTAGAAATGAGAAAATCCACAATTTCTGAAATGTCTGCTTTTGCACAATGAGAGCAGCAACAAGCCATGAAATTAAAGAACGAGTTTAATTAACAACAAGACTTGTCGCCTAATTAAGCAACTGGTTGGAGTTTGAGGCCCTGACTTAGTTGGTCTTCTGTTGGTTCACTCACTTCACATTTCATTTCTGTTTGGGTGCCATTTAATGAAAGAATCAAAGCAATTCAGAGGAACGATGAAGAAATTCAGGGGAACATTTCTTAAAAACCAAGTCAATTAAAATGAATTAAAATGACGTTAATTAGCAGCAAAAACAGATTACTAACTAAGAAAAGGGTTAGAATGAAAACCTGCAGCCACTGCGGCCTTCCAGGACTGGAGTTGGGCACCCCTGTCTTAACCTAAAAAACTGCAAAACAAGGCAGAGGGAAGAGCTGTTTAAAAAAATAAAAAAATGAAGTCCAAATTATCATGACAGGGAGGAACAGTTTGACAAGTATTTTTGAACTTTAAAAGCTTGTTAGAACATTAGAACAATCTACATAAGAGCAGGACATTCAGCCCAACAAAGCTTGCAAGCCTTATCAACTTAATTCTTCTAGAAAAACTTTTGAAAGTCTCTAAAGTCTTACTGTCTACCACACTACTTGGTCACTTATTCCAAGTGTCAATCGTTCTTAGTGTAAAGACAAACTTCCTAATGTTTGTACGAAATTTACCCTTAACAAGTTTCCAACTGTGCCCCAGTGTTCTTGATGAACTCATTTTAAAGTCACTGTCTCGATCCACTGGACTAATTCCCCGCATAATTTGAAACACTTCAGTCAGGTCTCCTCTTAATCATCCTTTGCTTAAACTGATTAGAAGATTAGGACAATTGTGCCCAATTTTGGCCATGTGTAGGCCGAAGCCTGCCTGTTAAGTTTGGAGTTAGGACTGACTATTCTTGAGACCAAACCAGAACCAGGATTAATCTGACTGAATTTTTGTGTGGGTTTTCTGGAGGCCTCCATTCATTTTTTTGTGCTTCTCTGCAATGGATTTGATAACAGGATCAGAGCCAAATTGTCACCCATACCTGCATAGGCCCTTTTAGAATTGCCGGCTGACTTCACATTCACCTTTTTTGAGGATGTGAGAGGGAAACCAGAAAGCCACAAAGACAACCCACAGAAACATAAGGAGAACATGCAGAGCCCACTCGGGTGCTATCCAGGTGTGGGTTTCAAACTTAGAAACACCGAATTAGTGAAGCAGCAGCAGCACTAACCGTTGTGCTCAAACTTCCAACATAAGAGAGAATCCCTTTCTACCTGTGACATTTCATTTTCCTCATGCTATAAGATCAAATGACGTGTCTTTAGCTGTCGTAAATGTCCAGTCTCCCTCCTGTGCTCATGTTTTTTGCTCTTATGTCTATTACTCTGTACTGTGGTACCAGCATATCCTCTTTATATCTCCACCATTCTGTGGTCGTGGCTGATCTTCAGTCTGATTCTGTGGTCGCCTGAGTATCTCCTGCTCTTACCTCTGCCTTTTTCAAGAATTGCTTTGGGATTTCCTATTTGTACTTCTCTAATTATGTGGTTATGACAGGATTGTGGCCTCTGGAATTCTGTATCTGCACCAGCTATAAAGCTTCTGTAAGACTAAACCAAGAGTGCAAATCACAAAGTGAGGGCTGAGAAAGAGACATGAGACACTCCCAGAGCAGGCCAGTCAGTTCATGATGAGTAGACATCCCCCCAGATATGAATAGGGCTTGAGCAACAGACAGGAGGGATCACATCTTCCAAGTTGTTATAACTGGAGGGCATTCTTAGCTACGCGGAGTAGACATTCAGGGCCTTCAGCTGGTGGAACTCACTGCAAACCCATGGATGATAAAAGTATTGGACAATGTCATCAGACACAGAGTTTAACAAACGGGTTGGAAGTTTAGGCACTTCGCAGCCATTTTTGCCAAGTTGATGTTGTGTTTCTCCACTGCTAAACATCTAATAGAGAAGCAACGCGGGACAACAAGCCTGCACACCTACACTAGTCTAGTGTCGCTCCAGGACGGAAAAACTGACCAGTTTATTAATTTCAGTTTCATCTTTCTTTCACATGCTCGTTACATGCATTCATTCATTCATTCACTCACTCATTCACTCACTCATGCCTTTATTAGTTCATTCATTCATTTACTATATTTAATGTATTCATTTGTTAGATTCAGGTCATTGATTCATTTGTTCATAAGATTCAGTTGAGTTTATTCATTTCAGTTTCATCTTTTATTCACATGCACATTAAAGACTTTAATTAACTCACTTACTCACTCATGTCTTTATTTCTTCATTCATTTGTTTACTATATTTGATGTATTCATTTGTTAGATTCATATCATTCATTCATTCGTTTATTCTTTCTTTTGTTTCTTCATTAGATTCAGTTGAGTTTATTAATTTCAGTTCCATCTTTTATTCACATGCTCATTAAAGACATTCATTCATTCACTCACTCACGCCTTTATATCTTCATTCACTCGTTTACTATATTTGATATATTCATTTCTTAGATTCGGATCATTCATTCATTAATTTATTAATTTGTTCATTTGCACATTAAATTCAGTCCAGTTTATTAATTTCCGTTCCACCTTTCATTCATTCCCCCTAGTCGCATGTGTCCAACAGTCAGGGCTATGGAGTTGGAGTCGGATAGCAGTTATTAGGCTACTGGAAAAAATGTACTGACTCCAACTAAATGTAAATTGTAATATAATGTGTTAAACTTTCCAATTTCACATATACAAATTGGATTAAACTATTTTTTTCTACTAGCCTTTTAGTGAGGAGTCAAGCAAAATGACCCCTTTTATTGGCTAACTAAAAAGATTACAATATGGAAGCTTTCGAGGCAACTCAGGCCTCTTCTTCAGGTAAGATGTAATTACAGATGTTGGATTATATATACAGTGCATCCGGAAAGTATTCACAGCGCATCACTTTTTCCACATTTTGTTATGTTACAGCCTTATTCCAAAATGGATTAAATTCATTTTTTTTCCTCAGAATTCTACACACAACAACCCATAATGACAACGTAAAAAAAGTTTACTTGAGGTTTTTGCAAATTTATTAAAAATAAAAAAACTGAGAAATCCCATGTACATAAGTATTCACAGCCTTTGCTCAATACTTTGTCGATGCACCTTTGGCAGCAATTACAGCCTCAAGTCTTTTTGAATCTGATGCCACAAGCTTGGCACACCTATCCTTGGCCAGTTTCGCCCATTCCTCTTTGCAGCACCTCTCAAGCTCCATCAGGTTGGATGGGAAGTGTCGGTGCACAGCCATTTTAAGATCTCTCCTGAGATGTTCAATCGGATTCAAGTCTGGTCCACTCAAGGACATTCACAGAGTTGTCCTGAAGTCACTCCTTTGATATCTTGGCTGTGTGCTTAGGGTCGTTGTCCTGCTGAAAGATGAACCGTCGCCCCAGTCTGAGGTCAAGAGTGCTCTGGAGCAGGTTTTCATCCAGGATGTCTCTGTACATTGCTGCAGTCATCTTTCCCTTTATCCTGACTAGTCTCCCAGTTCCTGCCGCTGAAAAACATCCCCACAGCATGATGCTGCCACCACCATGCTTCACTGTAGGGATGGTATTGGCCTGATGATGAGCGGTGCCTGGTTTCCTCCAAACGTGACGCTTCGCATTCACACCAAAGAGTTCAATCTTTTTCTCATCAGACCAGAGAATTTTGTTTCTCATGGTCTGAGAGTCCTTCAGGTGCGTTTTGGCAAACTCCAGGCGGGCTGCCATGCGCCTTTTACTAAGGAGTGGCTTCCGTCTGGCCACTCTATCGTACAGGCCTGATTGGTGGATTGCTGCAGAGATGGTTGTCCTTTTGGAAGGTTCTCCTCTCTCCACAGAGGACCTCTGGAGCTCTGACAGAGTGACCATCGGGTTCTTGGTCACCTCCCTTACTAAGACCCTTCCCTGATCGCTCAGTTTAGATGGCCAGCCAGCTCTAGGAAGAGTCCTGGTGGTTTAAAACTTCTTCCACTTACAGATGATGGAGGCCACTGTGCTCATTGGGACCTTCAAAGCAGCAGAAATTTTTCTGTAACTTTCCCCAGATTTGTGCCTCGAGACAATCCTGTCTCGGAGGTCTGCAGACAATTCCTTTGACTTCATGCTTGGTTTGTGCTCTGACATGAATTATCAACTGTGGGACCTTCTATAGACAGGTGTGTGCCTTTCCAAATCATGTCCAATCAACTGAATTTACCACAGGTGGACTCCAATGAAGCTGCAGAAACATCTCAACGATGATCAGGGGAAACAGGATGGACCTGAGCTCAATTTGGAGCTTCATGGCAAAGGCTGTGAATACTTATGTACATGTGCTTTCTCAGTTTTTTTATTTTTAATAAATTTGCAAAAATCTCAAGTAAACTTTTTTCACGTTGTCATTATGGGGTGTTGTGTGTAGAATTCTGCGAAAAAAAATAATTTAATCCATTTTGGAATAAGGCTGTAACATAACAAAATGTGGAAAAAGTGATGCGCTGTGAATACTTTCCAGATGCACTGTATCTATATATATGTACCTGTATATCTATATATAAAATCCAATGTCTGTCTGTCTGTCTGCTTTTCAAGTGAGAACTACTTAACAGAGAGAGCTCCTCATGTGTTCTAACATTTATTCGCATAGCTTATTTAAACCCAAACAAACTGAATAAGCTTGTTTTGCCTGAACATTTACAAAATGTTAGTGTCCACAACTCACGTTTTGCATTAAAACATCACAAAAAATATTTAGTTCACCAGCAAGTGCATTTCGTATGTCTGTATGCATTTTCTAGTGTATCTCACACTACTGAATTAAAACATGAATACTGTCAAAACAAAACATTTGTCATTTTGTTCCATGCCACTGTGTCACTTTAGTCACATGTCCAGTTGTATGTATGACGTGTTGTTCAGGTAGTCAGATGCCTGGCACTGCATGAAGTCAACAAGAGAGGCAGGTGTCTGGTGGAGTGGAGCCACTTCAGTTCACTCTTATGGAGTCGTTTCAATGTTCGTCTGTCAGTCTTGTTCTGAACTTTGATTTCATGACATTCACGTCAGACTCACAGAGGTATGGCGACCCAAACAAAACAGACATTTTCAGAGCTGCTCGGTGAAGATTCTTCTAGTTATCTGGCTCTACTAAGCTCCAGAAATGCTGTTGAGACTTTAACTGCACATTATTTTGAAGGTTTATTAATATATAATACATAAAATCCAATGTCTCTCTGTCTGTCTGCTTTTCACGCGAGAACTACTTAACAGATTTAGATTGGGTTTTTTTCTTTAATTTGCTTGAACATTCCGGTTGAATTTTGTGACTTCTCTTGTTCACTATATATCATAGTTCGCTTGTGGTACCGATTTATTAGCGTGAATCCAAGAGCTGAGGGTAGGGGGCCTTCCTCACTCACTTGCCAGCTTCGGGCGTGGTCCTTAACTCCATTTAGCTAGTGAACGAAAGAAAAATTTAATTCAACTTTGTTTGATATTTGAAAAAAAGTGTTACTTAGGTCTTGATGAGTTTGAGTCTTAAGTGTATGCCACATTGAAAAGACAGATTGCAATTCAGATTGTGGATCATGATATGATTTTTTGGAAAGATCGCCCACCCCTAATTTGACTAATCAAGTTTTCAAATTTATGTAGGCTTCATTAACCCAGGGGTATCCAGCTCCAGTCCTGGTGGGCTGCAGTGGCTGCAGATTTTCATTCTAACCATCTTCCTAATTAGTGAGCCATTTTTGCTGCTGATTAACTTGTTTTGCCTTAGTTTAAATTGATGGGACTCAGACCCCTTAGTTGTCCACCACTTGACCAGCTAACATGAAAATAAAGAAAGGTGAAGGTCTCGGTCATGTTGGTCTGCTCAGGTCACCAAAACATCTTGACGGTGGTCTTAGAAAAAACAGAAAATCAACAGTCTGCTGTGGCAGAATGAGATCAGCTACAAGTCCTAATATTCAACAACAGTTTTAATTAACAGCAAGAATTGGCTTCTCATTAAGAGACTGGCTGGAGTGAATTTGGTTGGAGTTTGATGTTCCAGTTTAGCTGGTCAACTGTTGACTTGTTTCACGTCTCATTTCTGTTTGGCTGCCATTTAATGAAGAAACAAATCAATTCAGAGGACTGAATCTTTAAAAACAGGGATATTAAAATGAAGGGAAAAGAAGTTAATTAGCAGTGAAAACTGGGCACTGATTAGGAAAAGGGTGAGAATGAAAACCTGCAGCCACTGCGGCCATCCAGGCCTGGAGTTGGACACCCCTGCATTAACCGTCAGAGCTGAACACGATCAGGTACAGTGCCAATGTCTGACATCAGACCGTACCAACCTTCCACTTGGCCAGAGATACCTCGCCAATATTTTACATTTTTGGCAAAGAGATCATACCTACATTCTAACCCCTGATAGCAAAACCAAAAATATTGTATATCAAGTGGACCTCGGATATAAAAGCTATCAATATAAATTCTTCTCAACAAATGATTACTTTTTTTAAAAAATTTGTATTGATTTTATCAATATATATATATATTGTCACAAGAATGAGACATGGACAGATAAAGAGTTGGGGCAGCCACCTGTATAATGTAGTATCCTGGCTGCAAAAGGTCGTTTTATCAGAACAATCAGCACTGAAGTGCATTCAACCGAGTCCAGTACAAGACTGAGGAAACAAAGGAAAAGGGGCAGGTTTTAAAGGGGGAGACAGGAAGTGAGGTCATATGGATCTGGCACGTGGTCTTCCACCATTGGTTCGTAGCCGGAGGTGACATCAGAGGGACTGGAGCTGGTGTGGCCGACTTCCATTGGCTCAGTCCCGGAAGTGATGTCAGGAGAGCCAGGTGAAATCCCCCGGGGATGGTCTACAGGCAAGGGAGAAAAGAGTCAGTGCACTCTGCCACACCCGCATGCCTCGAACTGCCTTCACTCAAGCCCTTTAGCTGCCTCCCATGCGCCGTGTGTGACAATATATATATATATATATATATATATAAAATCCAACATCTGTCTGTCCACTTTTCATGAGAGAACTACTTAACAGATTTAGATCGGGTTTTTTTTTCTATAATTTGCATGAACATTCTGCTAGATTTTGTGACTTCTCTCATCATGCTAAGTATTATAGTTCGGTTGCAGTACTGATTTATTCGCACAAATCTGAGAGAGAGGCTGCGGGCCAAGCTTGCCTCAGGAGTGGAGAGCCATTCGAGTCACTCTGCCTCTCGCCACCTGTTGGAGCGCACCTTGCCTCTGCTTAGCCAGTGATACCTGTTTGTTCAGCAGACATTATCATCTAAAGATTGTTAAGGAGTAACGTTTGACGTTTTTGAGAGAGAGAGATCAGAGCTATGTGTGTTTTAGAGGGTATCTGCTCATTGGCAGAGATATCACGGCCTTGTGCTTTTCCCCCCATGCGGGGGACGCTCTTCCGTCAGAGCTGAACACCATCAGATACAGTGCCAGCGTTTGACATTGGAGTGTACCCACCATCCACTTGGCCAGAATTACATTTTTTGAATTGATTTTTAAAGATTACCCTGTTTATATGTGTGTGTGTGTGTGTGTAATGTTTTAATTTAATGTGGGAGCCCTTTTTTGTGGAATGTGGCTCAGTTGTACAATTTACAGTTTTGTATCGTATGGTCCATGGTAAAATGGAAAATATCTGTGGTGCTCTCCCTTCCCTTGATGCCCTATGCATGGGGGTATTTTGCTTAATGGCTAATCCAGCCCTAATACATCCCACAATTTCGAGTCACCAATGCAAAATGGAAAAGCATAAGACATGCAGAGAGCATGCAGACTCCACACAGACAGCAGCCGTGTATTGGATTCCCATCCCAGTCAACGGCAGCACTAACCTCTATGCCACCGTTCCTGAAACATTTCGTCTGGCTCTTGTGTTTCAGCTGATCTAAAATGTTTTCCAAAAGCATCGTCTCGAAAATGCATTTGGCTTTTCGCTGTACGAAGCCCGCTGAAGAAGGATCATTAATTCTGCTCTTCACATGGTGTCCACAACTAAATGGATCCAGTGTTTGTGCATTCTGACCGAGTCACATCAAGCCTAAATAACATGTTTGCTACGTTTGGCGACAGACGCTGTGCCCGGTCATTCAGTCAACGACAATCAGGCGATTTTCTCCCAACTATCTGAAGGCAGGAAAGCGTCTGCTTAATGGATTCCAGCTTGTCAAAGAAAGAAAGAAAGTTGTTCAAAGTCAAAATGGGAAATCAAGTCTTGTAATTCAAAGACGTCACGTCTCTGGCTTTATTCCTAACACATCATCGTCATAATAATAGAAGGACTGTGTGAGTAACTGTGGACTTGGCGGGTCAGACGCCATTTAAATGAAGGGGATGGAAAGGCGGAAATGTCAGCAGTTCACGGTGGAGCCCCACTGCAGGGTCAGGGTCCGCTCTGTCACTGGACGCACTTCTGGCTCCACTCGTCATGTTGTTACGCCTGTTTTGCATTTATTGTGTTGACTCACAAGTGCCCCATCAGAGTTTGCTGTTCTTTTTAAAAGAATCTCAATAGAAATGCATGAAGTATTTCACAATGTGCTGCGTCTTCAGACCCCTTCACTTTGTTCACATTTTGTTATGTTGCAGGCAGGCAGTGTGGGAATAGTGGGTAAGGCTTGGGACCTCAAGCCCTGAGGTTGTGGGTTCAAATCCCACCACTGACACGGTGAGACCCCGATTCAAGTCCCTTCACCTGCCTGTGCTCCAGTTGTGAAAAGCAAAGAGAAATGTCACCGATTAGAAGTCAGCTTGGATAAAGGAGTCAGCCTTCTGGTAGAGTCATCGAAATTCATTTGTTTTTACCTCCTCAAACAGAATGCCAAGGAATACCCAGTGGAGAAAACACCGTGATATGCAAAATAAACTGCTCAAAGAAATGAAAGGAGCACTTGGAAAACACGTCAGATCTCAATGGGAAAGACAATCCTGCTGGCTCTCTCTACTTCTGTGGACTGCTATGGTGATGTGTGAGGAATGAAAGGATGGAAATAAAAATGATCAACCTACAGAATGCTGAATTCAAAGACACCCCGAAAATCAAAGGGAACAAAATGATGCGGCAGGCAGGCGAGTCAATTGTGCCGAAATTTCATTGCAGCAGCTCCAAATCATGCTCAGTAGTTTGTATGCCCACCCCATGTGCTAATGAGATGACGGATGATGTCCTAGGGGATCTCCTCTGAGATCTGGACCGGAGCATCGCTGAGCTCCTGGACAGGCTGGTGGCGTCAGATGGACTGAAACATAATGTCCCACCCAGAGGTGTTCTATTGGATTGAGGTCAGGTGAGTGGGGGCCAGTCAATGGTATCAAGTCCTTTATCCTATTGCCACATGAGGCCTGGCATTGTCGTACACCAGGAGAAACCCAGGAGCCACTGCACCAGCATAGGGTCTGACAACGGGTCCAAGGATTTCATCCTGATACCTAATGGCAGTCAAGGTGCCGTTGTCTAGCCTGTAGAGGTCTGTGAGTTCCTTCATGGACATGTCTCCAACAGATATACCATCACTGACCCACCACCAAACCGGTCACGCTGAACGATGTCACAGGCAGCATAACGTTCTCCACGGCTTCTCCAGACCCTTTCACATCTGTCACATGTGCTCAGGGTGAACCTGCTCTCATCTGTGAAAAGCACAGGGAGCCAACCAGTGGTGGACCTGCCAATTCTGGTATTCTATGGAAAATGCCAGTCAAGCTCCATGGTGCCCACTAGAGGATGTCAGGTCCTCAGGCCACCCTCATAAAGTCTGTTTCTGATTGTTTGGTCAGAGACATTCACACCAGTGGCCTACTGGAGGTCATTTTGTAGGCTCTGGCTGTGCTCATCCTGTTCCTTCTCACTCTAAGGAAGAGATACCGGTGGGTCCTGCTGATGGGTTAAGGACCTTCTAAGAGGGGCCCTGTCCAGCTCTCCTAGAGTGACAAACTGTCTCCTGGAATCTCTTCCATGCCCTTGAGTAACATTTATATGTTACTTATATAAAAGCCATGTCGAATGTTATTTACCTTGATTTATTTACGTATCTTCCTACAGTGTAAAGTCACAAGTAGACTGCAGAGCTTCCTCTGTTTGATCGACACGGGCACGCTGACAAAGTGCATGTGAGCCTCACCCTCCATCCCCACAGCCCACTGCATCTCTCTCCAAATAAATCGGTACCGCAAGCGAACTGTGATACTTAGCACAATGAGAGAAGTCGCAAAATCAAAATCAAACGGAATGTTCAAGCAAATTCTAGAGAAAAACACGATCTAAATCCGTTAAGTAGTTCTCTTGTGGAAAGCGGACAGACAGAAAGACGGACAGACGTTGGATTTTATACATATATATAGAGATACTGTGTGATGGCCACAGGTGAGCTGGTCATGTGGTACCTTGTTTTGTTTCACTTTATTGTTTGGCTGCTAATTACGGAAAAAGAAACAATTGAGGGTTCTGAGTCTTCAAGAGCAAATCAAATAAAATGAACTCAACAGGAGTTAATCAGCAGCAAAAACTGGTCACTAATGAAGAAGATGGTTAGAATGAAAACCTGCAGCCATTGCAGCCCTCTAGAACCAGAGTTCAACACCCGTGCTTTAGGCCCATTAATACCAATCAATCAATGAATCAATCATCACTTGAATGCCACGGCCTGTTTGAGTGTTGTTGCTGACCATGTGCATCCCTTCATGGCCACCATTTATGCATCTGTTAATGGCCTCTTCCAGCAGGATAATGCACCATGTCACAAATGCAAAAAGAGGTCTGGTGAAATACATTTAAAATTTATATAAGATTGTAGCACTGCTGCCTTGCAGTAAGGAGACCTGGGTTCCCTTCCCGGGTCCTGCCTGCGTGGAGTTTGCATGTTCTCTCCGTGTCTGCATGGGTTTCCTCCCACAGTCCAAAGATATGCAGGTTAGGTGCATTGGTGATCCTAAATTGTTCCTAGTGTGTGTGTGTGTGTGTGCCCTGCGGTGGGCTGGCGGCCTGCCCGGGGATTTGTTCCTGCCTTGCACCCTGTGTTGGCTGGGAATGGCTCCAGCAGACCCCCGTGACCCTGTGTTAGGATATAGCGGGTTGGAGAATGACTGACTGACTGTAATTCTCTGTGTTTGACTAGCAATAATAATAATAATAATACAATTAGCATTGAATGAATGCTTGCAACTGCAATATGTAAAGTTAGTTACAGCATAGAAAAACAAACAATTTGAAACTGAAAGACTCCAAGTAAAAATGGAAAAAAAAGTGAAGGCATTTAAGGAGTAATGGTGCCAATTTAAAAGTGTCCCAGATATCCTCAGTGGATGAGTAAGTGGGTCTGAGGTTAATTACTTAAGAAAGTCACTATAAAACTCTTAGATGAAAACTAACTTAAGTGCAGACCAGAGGACTTTAATGAGTGTGAGGGAGAATTATAAATGTGAAAAAGCAGCTAGGACAAATTTTGCTAACACTTCATAAGTCGCACCAAGGATTTCTTTCAGTAAAAGTACAGCTAAGAGGAACTCTGTGTGGTCTCCTGCTGTTGTAGCCTATCCGCTTCAGTGTCTGATGTGTTGTCTTTTCAGAGACAGCCTTCTGCACACCATTGTAAAGAGCTCTTATTTGATTATTGGTGGCCTTTCTGTTAGCCTGATCGAGTTTGGGGTGGCATGGTGGCGCAGTGGTAGCTGCAGTCGCACTGGAGTTTGCATGTTCTCCCCATGTCTGCGTGGGTTTCCTCCCACAGTCCAAAGACATGCAGGTTAGGTGCATTGGCGATTCTAAATTGTCCCTAGTGTGTGCTTGGTGTGTATGTGCATGTGTATGTGCCCTGCCCGGGATTTGTTTCCTGCCTTGTGCCCTGTGTTGGCTGGGATTGGTTCCAGCAGACCCCCGTGGCCCTGTAGTTAGGATATAGTGGGTTGGATAATGACTGACTGACTATTCCAGTGACCCATGTATTCAGACCCTTTACTATGACAGTTAAAATGTGGCTCAGGTGCATCCCATCCTGTTGATCCCCATTTAGATGTTTGGAGTCCACCTGAGTGGTCAGTTTACCTGATTGGACTGATTAGGAAAGGCACACACCTGTCTAGAAGGTCCTACAGGTGAGCAGAGACCAAGCCTGCACAGCTTTGACAGATTTGGGGACGGCTTGTATTGCAGTATTAAAGGTTCCCAAGAGCACAGCAGCCTCCCTAATTCCTCAACAGAAGAAGTTTGCCGACCCAGTTTATAACCACAGTTAATATGAGGTGTGTTCACCTACCTGTTCAGCACTTTTTTTTTTCTTCTTAAATATATTTGTTTTTCATAAATTGGATTGTTTGCTTTTCACTTGATGGATGTGAGCTACCGGGCTTTAACACATTTAGGAAAATCGAGTTCAGTTTGTCTTGGCTTTAGGCTGTCAGACCTACAAAAAAGTGAATGTTAGTCAAGGGTGTGTAGCTGCCCCATACGCACTGACAGCATTGCTTTAAGTGTAAATTGTCTAGTCGACTATCTGCGGATTTGAGAACATCCGGCCGTCCTCCTTAAGGCCATGTCAAATATGACAGCTCTCCTAGCAATATTCCATCATGGACTACAATTACATAATCTGAAGAGAGTCGGAGGCAGTCGGCAGGGCGCTCCTGCGCCTAATGTGACCTCATCCAACAGGTCCCTCCAACTAGTCCGCGACTCGCCCCAACAAAATCATACAAGTTTGATTTTATCTTTAGTCATAGCGGTGGGTTTTGCGTGCATGAGAGCTGACCACCAATGAATGCTCATCCAGAAGTGGAATCTTTGAAATGCAGCGATGAGGAATAAGACATGTGTTGGGGAGTTGGACCTGATAAACAGAAGAGAAGCTTGTAGAGGCGCTACGTAAACAGGTGCTACATATCCCAGCAGCCCCAGCGGTGTAACATTATTGAACAGTTCAGAGGGTGCAGGGGCCGCTGGGAAGAAGACCAAGTCAGCAGGCCCTTTAGAAAGGGAACTGACAAGATGGCGAGGGATCACGATCATAGACATACAGTGGGTATGGAAAGTATTCAGACCCCCTTCAATTTTTCACTCTTTGTTATATTGCAGCCATTTGCTAAAATCATTTAAATTAATTTTTTCCCTCATTAATGTACACACAGCACCCCATATTGACAGACAAAAAAGAATTTTTGAAATTGTTGCAGATTTATTAAAAAAGAAAAACTGAAATATCACATGGTCCTAAGTATTCAGACCCTTTGCTCAGTATTTAGTAGAAGCCCCCTTTTGAGCTAATACAGCCATGAGTCTTCTTGGGAAAGATGCAACAAGTTTTTCACACCCAGCCAAAAAGTTCTATCTTGATCTCATCAGACCAGAGAATCTTATTTCTCACCATCTCAGAGTTCTTCAGGTTTCTTTTAGCAAACTCCGAGATAGAACTTTTTGGCCTTAATTCTAAGCGGTATGTGTGGAGACAACCAGGCACTGCTCATCACTTGTCCAATACAGTCCCCACAGTGAAGCATGGCGGTGGCAGCATCATGCTGTGGGGGTGTTTTTCAGCCGCAGGGACAGGACGATTGGTTGCAATCGAGGGAAAGATGAATGCGCCAAGTACAGGGATATCCTGGACAAAAACCTTCTCCAGAGTGCCAAGGACCTCAGACTGGGCCGAAGGTTTACCTTCCAACAAGACAATGACCCTAAGCACACAGCTAAAATAACGAAGGAGTGGCTTCACAACAACTTTGTGACTGTTCTTGAATGGCCCAGCCAGAGCCCTGACTTAAACCCAATTGAGCATCTCTGGAGAGACCTAAAAATGGCTGTCCACCAACGTTTACCATCCAACCTGACAGAACTGGAGAGGATCTGCAAGGAGGAATAGCAGAGGATCCCCAAATCCAGGTGTGAAAAACTTGTTGCATCTTTCCCAAGAAGACTCATGGCTGTATTAGCTCAAAAGGGGGCTTCTACTAAATACTGAGCAAAGGGTCTGAATACTTAGGACCAGGTGATATTTCAGTTTTTCTTTTTTAATAAATCTGCAACAATTTCAAAAATTCTTTTTTTTGTCTGTCAATATGGGATGCTGTGTGTACATTAATGAGGGAACAAATACATTTAAATGATTTTAGCAAATGGCTGCAATATAACAAAGAGTGAAAAATTGAAGGGGGTCTGAATACTTTCCGTACCCACTGTATATAGATAGTCGCCGCATTCACTGTGTTGCCCAGTAGACACGATACGTTAGTGCGTCAGCCTTTTTGTGAGTGGCAAAAGTGCCATTTAAACTAATACAGGTAGATAGATAGATAGATAGATACTTTATTAATACCAAGGTAGACATGGAAACCAGGTTTTCTGATAACGTTTAAAGCAGTATCGTTTACATACAACAGATTTTGGCGAATCGTTTAAATGCAATTATTTACATCCATGTATACACTAATAATGGCAATTATTAAATAATAATTATTATTATTAAATAATTCCTCCCATATAAGTAACATTTCTCGGAAACATTTCTAGACTTCGTCCTGTTCTTACACAACACAGTACTGAAGTATTGGTTAATTCCCGAGTCACCTCATGTATAGATTACTGTAATGCTATTCTATCCGGCATCCCACAAAAACCTATCCATCGCTTACAACTTCTTCAAAATTCTGCTGCCAGGATAATAACCTGCTGGTCTAAATCCACTGAACACATCACACCTACTCTCTCTCAACTTCACTGGCTCCCTGCTAACTACAGACTACAATACTAAATCTCACTCTTAACGTTTAAAGCTCTCCACAACCTCACTGATCTCCTCCAGATTGACACTCCTCTCGCTCACTCAGATCATATAATTTGAGAGCTTAGCTTTGCTAGCTTAGCCTGGCGTAGCTAAAGTAAAGATTATAAAACAGGATTTTCTAATGGCCAAATTTACCAAAACAATTGTTCAGCCTTACCTATGAAATGTAATCCCCCTGGGATCTGGTTTGGAGTGTACAGCGGTTTGTAAAATCCCAAGCAGCACATGCGTGAGGCATCTTATGCATTACTTCACTCCACAGCAGTGCCACTCACAATATGGCGGTGGCGTTGACATACGTACGATTCTGTTGGTCATGAGGTGTCTAGTTATTCTATGTCTATGATCGCGATCGTCCGTCTGTCTGTTCATATGCCGCCTTCCTATTTGGATTACTGTTCCTGTCTGGATGTGTGGTCTGTTTTGTGCCTGCCTGTTTGTGTCAGTTTGTCTTCGTCAGAAGGAGCCCTCCCAATCACCTCCTCCCACACTGCGTCAGGAAACTGGTAGGACAAACCTGACATTGCTTTTGCAGTGAACCGTTCACAGGATTTTCCACTTGGCCATCCATCGCCAGCTGCCTCTGCTACATTGGACTGTGGTTTGGACATCGTGTTTATTGTTTGAGTTTATTATGAGGTTTTTTATTGTTTGTTGTGTTGTTTTTGGATTTATTATCTCTGTTGGGGATCTGGGGAGGGTTGTTGTATTTGTGTTTTTTGTTATATAGTGATCCCTCGCTATATTGCGCTTCGACTTTCGCGGATTCACTCTATTGCAGATTTTAAATGTAAGCATATCTAAATATATATCATGGATTTTTTGCTGGTTCGCAGATTTCTGCGGACAATGGGTCTTTTAATTTATGGTACATGCTTCCTCAGTTGCTTTGCCCAGTTGATTTCATACAAGGGACTCTATTGACACATGGCTGAGAAGCTACCCAATCAGACAACGTATTACATATTAAATAAAACTCCTCAATGATAGACGATATGCTTCCCGTGCAGTGCTTCACATACTTGAAAGCCCAAAGAGCACGTATTGATTTTTGATTGTTTGCTTGTCTCTGTCTCTCTCTCTCTCTCTGATATTCTCTGCTCCTGACGGAGTGGGTGTGAGCAGAGGGGGTGTTCGCACACTGGCCTAGAGGATACGGACGCTCCTCTAAAAAATGCTGAAAGACTACCTTCACATTGCTGCCTTCCTTGTAGCTGCTTTGTCCGGCGGTGCTTCGCATACTTAAAAGCCCAAACAGCCCTATTGATTTTTGATTGTTTGCTTTTCTCTCTCTCTCTCTCTGACATCCTCTGCTCCTGACACGCATTCTTTGAAGAGGAAGATATGTTTGCATTCTTTTAATTGTGAGATGAAACTGTCATCTCTGTCTTGTCATGGAGCACAGTTTAAACATTTGACTAAAGGATGTTATTTCATGTCTAGAAGGCTCTAATAATGTTAGAAATGTATTTAGAAGGTCGTAAACAGGTGTTCTATGCTCTAACTGCAAAAATATTCGATTTATAAATAAAGAATCCTACTTCGCGGAAATTAATTTATCGCGGCAGAGTCTGGAATGGATTAACCGCGATAAACGAGGGTTGACAGTATTGCATGTTCTTTTCTCCTTCTTTTGAGTAAGATGTTTCATTTTTGTTCATCAATTCATTGGGCCACTAACTGGGTCTCTGTAAGTGAGTGTGTGCATGCCGGGTCAAGGCCAGGTGTGCTCCTGGAGACCCCACCATAAAATAAATCAATCACCGTCTTTCTAATGGTGTGAATCTTAACGTCACCGTGACCGCCACAAGCTTGTCTGTTTGGTGCCTCATGTTTTGCCTACCACAGCACAATGGAAACAAATTGGGAGTGGCCTCCCTAGACTGTCTTATATACTCAGATATGGGGATGGATATTTGAGGAGTAAACTGCAAGATAATGATTACATTTTTATATTATGTATATTAAAGAACCATCAACATTAAATCAAATTAATAATATATTGAACAATTATTGTAAAAGTAAAGTTGAATAAATCGGACTCTGCAGCTGCATGAATAAAAGGTAAAGTACCATTTCTGGTTAGCGGAAATAGCCCAAATGTTGATACTCTGTATGTAAAGTGACCTTGGGTTTGTGATAAATGTAACTTTTTATTATTATTATTAGAAATCTACATTTTGTACCTAATACTTGTCTGCAAAATTAGTTTGACCAAAGTGAAATCATGCTGAAGTTATCGTGTTTACACACAAACACACAGACATAATTCCAGAAATGGTATTTTCGGACTTAGGGAGGTCTAAAACATCAAGATTCATTAAAACCTCGAAATGAAATTTTTGAAGGATACCAATACTTTCCATATGAGTAAAAGTGAGGGATGTCTAAAACGTCGCGATTCATCAAGATCTTGAGATCGAATCTTTGGATAATTACAATACTTTCCCTTATACTTTGTATACGAGAAAGTAAAAGGAATAAAAAAGGACTAAATTCAGCATAGATGTTAACTCTTGGTACTGCACCGGCTCTGTCAGACAGCATGCTATTGGCTGACACAAAAGGGGCGTGCACGACTGTGCTGGAAATTCAGTAATGCCATTCCTAAATATTTGAAGTGCCTAGCGATTTTCATTTGTGTAAATTGGCACAGTCCTGTGATGAGGATCAGAAACTGCCGTCTGCATCTCTGACGTGCTCCACAACTAAAATTACCCATAATGTGACAGTCTGTTGGATTGAAGTGGCGGCAGGAACATCAACATTTATTTCTGTAGCACATTTTTGTACTAACGATGTTGCTCCAAGTTGCCAAAGAAGTAGCTCCATTTAAAGAAAAACTAATTTAATGGACAGGATATTGAGGCACAGTTGAGGAAGGGATGGGGTTCAGTTTGGTGACCTTAGAATCGCATCACTGGTTTTTGAAGATGTAATGTGGTCCTGTTGGCTTCATTGGGCTGTGAACTCCAGCATGAACTGGGATGGTTTGCGACCGAGTTTGAAGCGGTAGGGATGAGGATCAACACCTCAGTGGGGAAGAAGGTCCTCTTCGAGTGGGAGGTGAGTTACCGACTCAAGTGGAGGAGTTTAAATACATCAGGGTCTTGCTCACAAATGATGGGAAAAGGGATGGTAAGATCGACAGACGGATGGGGGCAGCGAGCGCAGTTATACATCATTATACCAACCCGTATCAGTGAAGAAGGAGCTGAGCCAGAAGGCAAAGCTCTCAATTTACCACTCGATTGACCTCCTTATCCTTACCTATGGTCATGGCCTTTGGGTAATGACTTTTGTCACACATGTGCACATGGGGGCAGCTAAAGGGCTTGAATGAGGGCAATTCCGAGCCAGACCAGGATGTGGCAGAGTGCACTGACTTTTTTTTTTTTGCTATTCTGCAGACCGTTCATGGGAAATTCTGCCTGGCCCTGTTGACATCACTGCCAGGTCCGAACCTATGGATGAAGACCCTTCCAGCTCCGGCCCCTCTGATGTCATTTCCTGTTTTGCACTCCGATTTGTGCACATCAGTGCTATCACTTTATTCAATTTTGCAGACAGGAAATAATATACAGGTGGCTGCCCAAACCTTGGTATGGCTCTTTGTAGAGTTTGTGACAACTGATAGAATGAGATCGCAGGTAAAAGTGACTGAAATGAATTTTCTCTGTATCGTGGCTGGGCTCTCCCTTAGAGAAAGGGTAAGAAGTGCAGACATCCGGGAGAGGCTCGGAGTAGAGCCGCAGATACTCCGCATCTAGAGGAGCCAGTTGAGGTGGTTTAGGCATCTCCAGGACACCTCCCTGTGGAAGTTGTATGGGCATGACCAGCTAGGAGGAGACTCCAGTGAAGACCCAGGCTTGCTGGTAGGATTATATCTCACTGGTGGTCTGGGGGCGTCTTGGGATCCCAAAATATGAGTTGGCAAGTGTGGTTGGGGAAAGGAATGTGTGGGCCTCACTGCTAAGACTGTTGTCCCTGTGACTCGGCTTTGAATAAGCAGTGGAACATGGATGGATGGATGGATGGATAATAATAATAAAAGAGTATATAGAAATAAATAATGAGATAAACATGTAATTAGGAGAAATAGAGTCCTTATATATAGATTTTTTTTCAATCTTCTGTAAATGAAAGTCCAATGATGAGGTCAGATCGCCAGAGTAGATAGAAACAATTTTTAAAAACTCCAGTTCTGTTCAAGAAATCTTCTGCTGATAGTCCACATAATGTCCACATCAGCCCCCTGAAGGCTGTTTCTGATCTGTCGGACAGGCGTTTGGGTCTTTTTCTTTACCAGACTGAGGATTCTTCTGTCATCAGCAGTCAAGGTCTTCCTTGGCCTAGCAGTCCCTTTGTGATTACTGAGCTCACCAGTGTGGTCTTTTTTCTTCATGATATTCCAGACAGTTGATTTTGGTCATCCTAAGGTTTTACTGATATCTCTAATGATTTTATTCTTGTTCTTCATTCTCATAATGGCTTTTTTGTCTTTCATTGGCACAGCTCTTGTCCTTATGTTCAACAATGGCAACTACAGACTCCAAAGGGTAGAAGCAAGCCAAGGTAACCCACCTGAGGAATCACAGACACCTGTGATGCCAATAGTCCCAAACATTATGATGCCCTGAAATGGCGGACCATTTATAAAAAGTGTTGTCATTTCTGAATGGTGTGACTGAAAAGTCTGCAATGTGCACTTTAATCACGGTGTCTGAATTGTTGGCTTTGTAATTTTAAACTGTGGAGCAGAAGGGCTAAATCAAGAAAACAAATGTGTCTTTGCCCCAAACATTATGGAGGACACTGTATATTTACCCATTTTTAATGATTTTATTGGTCCATGTTAACCCTCGACTCAGGCTTGTAAGTGAAATTCCCCTGTTATTGCCAGCTGTGTCCAAAACATTATGGTGTCCTGATGAAGACCATGGAGCGGCTGCTGCTTCACCACCTGATGCCACAGGTCCACCATGCCCTCAGCCCTCTGCAGTTCGCATACCAGGAGAAGGTGGGAGCGGAGGATGCCATCATCTATATGCTACACCGATCCCTCTCCCACTTGGACAGAGGCAGTGGTGCTGTAAGAATTATGTTTCTGGACTTCTTTAGCGGCTTCATCTCCATCCAACCTCTGCTCCTTGGGGACAAGCTGACAGAGATGGGAGTAGATTCATACCTGGTGGCATGGATCATGGACTATTTTACAGACAGACCTCCATATGTGCATCTCGGGAACTGCAGCTCTGACATTGTGGTCAGCAACACAGGCACGCCGCAGGGGACTGTACCTTCTCCAGTCCTGTTCAGCCAACATACATTGGACTTCCAATACAACTCAGAGTCCTGCCACGTTCAAAAGTTCGCTGACGACACTGCTATCGTGGGCTGCATCAGGAGTGGGCAGGAGGAGGAGTATAGGAACCTAATCAAGGACTTTGTTAAATGGTGCAACTCAAACCACTTACACCTGAACACCAGCAAAACCAAGGAGTTGGTGGTGGATTTTAGGAGGCCCAGGCCCCTCATGGACCCCGTGATCTTCAGAGGTGACTGTGCAGAGGGTGCAGACCTATAAATACCTGGGAGTGCAGCTGGATGATAAATTGGACTGGACTGCCAATACTGATGATCTGTGCAAGAGAGGACAGAGCCGACTATACTTCATTAGAAGGTTGGAGTCCTTCAACATCTGCAATAAGATGCTGCAGATGTTCTATCAGACGGTTGTGGCGAGCGCCCTCTGGTGTGCTGGGGAGGCAGCATAAAGAAGAGGGACGCCTCACACCTGGACAAACTGGTGAGGAAGGCAGGCTCCATTGTAGGCGCGGAGCTGGACAGTTTGACATCTGTGGCAGAGCGACGGGCGCTGAGCAGACTCCTGTCAATCATGGAGAATCCACTGCATCCACTGAAGAGGATCATCTCCAGAGAGAGGAGCAGCTTCAGCGACAGACTGCTGTCACCATCCTGCTCCACTGACAGACTGAGGAGACCCCACACTATGCGACTCTTCAATTCCACCCGGTGGGGTAAACGTTAACATTATACAAAGTTATTGTCTGTTATACCTGCACTTTTATCACTCTTTAATTTAATATTGTTTTTTATCAGTATGCTGATGCTATCTCAATCGTCCCAAACATTATGGTGCTCTGAAGTGGGGGGGACCATGTAGAAAATGTGTCGTCATCTAATGAACGCATATCCCACTCTGCAATATGCACTTTCATCATGTCTGAATTATTTGATTTTTCTTTTATTTTATTGATTTTATTAAAATCACACAACATTCCATACAAATAAATAAATTTTTACCAACATAAGATCGGAAACAAATCAACCCCCACCCCTGAGAAAGTGAGCTAAGCCAGCAGAGTAAAACTTAAAGCTACTAAAAATAAGTAAATTGATGAATTAATAACTGAATAAAGATAAATGAAAAAAAAGGAAAAAAGGCGAGAGAATCTGCTTCCTCGGTGCTTTAAGAGCTTACTCTAAAATGTTATTGATGAGATCCTGCCAGGTTTTGAAAAAGTTCTGCACAGATCCTGTAAGCGAGAATTTGATTTTTTCCAATTTCATATAATATTAAACATCAGGGTTCACCGACAAAAGCGCGATTGACATATGAGCGCCGACAAAACCACGATGGATAAATGAGCGCCGACAAACTCGCTAACTGGTTTTCAACAAATGCGCGCCGACAAAATTGCGAGAGAGGCCAAGAGAGTGGGACTACATATGCAGGGCGTGATCTTAAGGACTATCTGCGTGCCATGTCTCGTAATATTGACTTCTAAAATAAACATTATTATATATGCTTTAAACTACTAATTCATATTTAATGAAACTTTCGCGATTTTGTCGGCACAATTTTGTCTGCGCGATTTTGTCGGCGCGATTTCGACACCGCGTTTTAATTGCCGCTATTTTGTCGGTGCTCATATGTCTATCGCACAAATGTCGGGTCACTAAACATCAGCTACCCACTGACTTAAAAGAGGAGAGTTAGGATTCTTCCAGTTTAGCAAGATAAGTCTTCGTGCCAATAGTGTAGTAAAGGCAATTACAGTTTGTTTGTCTTTCTCCACTTTAAGCCCTTCTGTCAGCCCACCAAACACGGCTGTTAATTGATTAGGAAGTACTGTGACCCCAAGGCTGTCTGAGGCATTTAAAAGCTTTGGCCCAGAATGATGTAAATTTTGTGCAGGTCCAGAACATGTGGCCCAGTGAGGCTGGAGCTCGATTGCAACGTTCGCAGGTTGGCTCTTGCCCTGGAAACATTTTGGACAATTTTAAGATGTGCTCGATATATAATTTTGAGTTGAATGATTTATATGCTTTGCGTATATGGAGCTCGAGTGAATTCTGTGCATTGCTGCCTTCCACTCCTTTTCTGAGATGTTGAATGAGAGATCCCTTTCCCATTGTCCTCTTGGATCTATGAAAGGGAGGGACTGTAAAATGTCTTTATATATTACAGAAATGCTGTCCGAGTCCTCGAGACTGAACCATATGTTTTCCGGTATAGAGGTAGGTGGGAGGTGAGGGAAATTGGGCATGTTCTGTTTAACAAAGTTTCTGATTTGAAGAGAGTGAAAGAAATGTGTTGCTGGAAAGTGAAATTTGGAGTGTAATTGTTCGTGGGATGCAAAGACGTTGTCTATGTATAGATCTCTAAGTGATTTAATCCCAAATGGTGGAAAAAGGTGGTTCTCGTGCAGAGGTGCCACAGATAAAAGCTTCTTTATCTTTATTAATAATTTTTAAACTGTGGAGCAGAGGGGGAGATCAAGGAAGCGTGTGTCTTTGTCCCAAACATTCGTTGGCCTCTTTTCACTTGCATGGACAGCTCTTTGGGCCTCATGTCGAGAGTTCAGAGTGACGGCTTCCAAATGCAAATTCCACACTTGGAATCATTTCTAGACCTTCTACCTGCTTTAACAGTTAATGAATTAATGAGCGGTCTGCTCGCACCGGGCTATGGAACAGCTTGTCAGTCAAATGTCCAAATACTTTTGAACCCCTGGAAATAGGGGGGGCCATGAATAAAAATGGCTGTCACTCCTAAAGGGCTCCTACAATATATTTTTGTCAAACCCCTTAATTTAAAGCTGAAAGCCTACACTTCAATCACATGATGATTGCTTTATTTCAAATCCAGTGTGGTGGCAAACAGAGTCAAAATGCTGAAAATGGTGTCACTGTCCAAATACTTATGGACCTGACTGCACCTGCTTTTAAACAGCAGTCACAGATTCATTTGTCAGCCTCATTGGAGGGTTGGTTGGCATCAGTGTGCCACTTGGTACATGCAGCCAGGAGAATCCCGACTGTTGTTTTTGTACTGTAGGCGCGTGCATGCACGACTGTTTTGTGTTCTTTTTTGTTCATTTTAACAGCAACATCAACAAACAGATGAGCCCTTCAGATAAATCTTCAAAATGTATCAAATGGAGACGCTGATTACAACTGCCGTCCCTTGGGTGGCCACAGAGCCCGAACCTGTCTGCTCCGGAGCTGCATTTGAAGTTGAGAATGAGATCAGTGGGGGGGTGGTGGGGGCGATAAAATAATAATGATAATAAAAAAAAAACACTTTCAAGTAAGGAGCCAACGTTAAATATGATTTTTTTTTTTATTTTTACGTGAGATCTCAGACTTGGTGCAGAAATCGGAGACAGAGATAAATGAAGGGCTGCAAACTGTTTTGGCTGTTGTGCCGCTCCTCTTTATGTCTTCACAGAAGTCCTGCGAGGATAAGCAGGTCCGAGTCGGAGATCGTATCAGATGAGCAGACTTTCTTGCCCTTCATGTTTCTGATAGCGAGAGGCCAGAAGTGTGTCATCAATCTGGGTTTTATTATGCACAGATTCCTTTTAGATTCACCGGCTCCGGATTTGTTACATATTTCTTATTGTTATATAAATATAACACGCTTGCAACGTCGCCGCTGTGCCGTTTTCTTGCTGTTGTTCTGGACTGGTGACCGCCGTTCTCCCTCGTTCTTTAATGGCTGTAGCTATTAGAGCTCTGTGTCTTCAGATTGATTTATTTTTGTTTACATTTGTTTTGCGCTTTTCACTGAGTGACAAGTTCACATGTAGATACAAATACACCATTTACAAATTACTAATCACGTCATGAGTACATATGAAGAACACACGGGGAAACAAAGTAGCTTGAAACTCAGTAACGTAAATGGAGCCCGGCACTATCTGTCCATTAATTAGGTGGAGGAGAGGAAAGCAAAAACTGCAGTCAGCAATGTCCATGGAGGAAAGAAACCTCTGGGGATCCACAGTCAGTTAGAACAGAAAACAAAGTCCGGTTAGGTGCACTTTATGTTTTCTTGTGTTGTTTTCCAATTTGAATTATTATTTTGTGATTACAGTTGGTTTTGTTTATTATTCTGTTGTTATGCACAGTCCCTTTGTAGCGGATGCCTTACACTCAAATTCATACTGTTATAAAACTGTAATGTATTCATTTTACCTACTGTGCTAGACGGGCTGAAATCAGCATAATCAGCATAGACCTCAGCGTTAACGTTGGCAGTGCACCATGCAATGCATACGTAACTGTTACAACGCCATTACATACGGAATTTCTAGAAGCAGTGTTAATGTTTGTGATTCATCATCTGTTGGTCTTCACGTTGCAATGCAATGTATTTTATAACTACAGATGTTTGTAATGCACCATCCTTAGGATTGAAAAATGCAATTCATTTTATTACTGAAGATATTTGCAATGCATTTAATAGCTGCAGATGTTTGAGGTGTGCCATCTGTTGGAATGAAAATGCAATTCATTTTGTTACTGCAGATGTTTGAGATGAGCCATCTGTTGGAATGAAAAATGCAATGGATTTTATTGCTGCAGATGTTTGGGATGTGGGGCAGCACGGTGGCGCAGTGGTAGCGCTGCTGCCTCGCAGCTAGGAGACCCGGGTTCGCTTCCCGGGTCTTCCCTGCGTGGAGTTTGCATGTTCTCCCTGTGTCTGCGTGGGTTTCCTCCCACAATCCAAAGACATGCAGGTTAGGTGGATTGGCGATTCTAAATTAGCCCTAGTGTGTGCTTGGTGTGTTTGTGTGTGTCCTGCGGTGGGTTGGCACCCTGCCCAGGATTGGTTCCTGCCTTGTGCCCTGTGTTGGCTGGGATTGGCTCCAGCAGACCCCCGTGACCCTATTCGGATTCAGTGGGTTAGAAAATGGATGGATGGATGTTTGAGATGTGCCACCTGTTGGAATGAAAATGCAATTCATTTTATTACTGCAAATGTTTGCAATGCATTTTATTGCTGCAGATGTTTGAGATAAGCCATGTGTTGGAATGAAAAATACAATTAATTTTGTTAATGAAGATGTTTGCAATCAGCCATCTGTTGGAATGAAAAATGCAATTCATTTTGTTACTGCAGGTGTTTGCAATGCATTTTATTGCTGCAAATGTCTGAGATGTACCATCTGTTAGAATGAAAAATGCAATGATTTTATTAATACAGATGCTTGTGATGTGCCATCTGGTCCACCATCTGCTGGAATGATAATTGCAATGCATTTTATTATTATGGATATTTATGATCCACCACCTGTCATAATGAAAAATCCATTTTTCTTTCTTACGACAGATGTTTGTGATGCACCATCTGTGCCATGCATTTTATTACTACTAATTTTTGTGATGCTCCATCTGTTGGAATAAAAAATGCAATGCGTTTTATTACTGCAAATGTTTGTAATGTGCCATTTGTCGGAATTAATAATGCAATGCATTTTATTACTACAGATGTTTGTGATGCACCATCTGTTAGAATGAAAAATGCAATACATTTTATTAGTACATGCCTTACAAAATACATTTGAATATGCAAATTGTAATGCTGAATATTCTGAGATCCATGTTGATTACTTACTGTAGAGCTGAACCCATCTTAGACGGGTAGCACAGTTACTTCTTGTAAATACCAGTATTTTTACCTTGAAATGGAGCATGCATCCTAAATTTGAGGCTGCCTTAAAGTTGGAAGCAATATAGCAGTTGTCCTTTGGGATTCACTTTCTTTTTTGTAGGTCTGTTGATTTAACTTTTATTATCATCAATCACTTTAACCCACACTTTTGTATAAAGATGTGTGATAAATGTAAATGTTTATGTCGTCGTCTGCATGTGTTGTCCTTCAGGTACTCTGGATTTTCTTCCTTTAACCCCAAAGATGGGGAGGTTAGTTAATCATCCACCTTGCACACTCAATGTCGAATTTCCAGTGAACCTACAAGCTGGGCATGTGGTGAGAAAACCGATGCAAGACTTCTCTCTGTATCAGTGTCTCTTTATCTGTCCCACAGGCAGCATGCTGAGGTTTGCTCGCCCTTGCATGGTTGCTTTTGGGCTCCGGGTAAACCTGAACTAGATCAAGCATGTCTGGGAATGCCATCTTAAATCACACCGTAGGCTTAGGAAAAAAGGACGGACGGATGGATGGAGGGACGGTTGGCCGTTTTATCCTTTATAATTCATCACATTACCCAAGTGTTACAAGCTCTGACAACACTTCTCGTCGGCTGGATGGGCTAACAGGCCCTTCAGACAGTGAATCACAATTTGTGCTGCTCTTGCAGTTGCCTTTTAACCTTTGAAAGATTAAGAATGACTGATGGCTTGTTGAATGCTTAAGGGCAGCCTGTTCCTGTCGAAACGCTAATAAACACTTTTATTCTGTTCCCACATTTTTCTGCACATTTAACAAGTTGTGAGCCCACGTCACACTCTCTTGACAGAATTCATCCCTTAGCTGCTCGCGCGGAGTCGCGTTTTGAGCCTCGGTTATTCTGTTTATTGGAGGACCTGTGGGAAACGGTGGGTGGCAGCAGCTGTTTTATTTCTCCTTCTCTTTTATGTGAAGTGGGAGACGTTAACGGCGTTTGCAAGGGCGCCAGAACCAAAGTCAGAAACCGAGGGTGCGAGTTATGAAGGGACTCACAAGGAAGGGTGAATTTAAATATTTGTATATGAATCCTAATCAATTTGAGTTATCTGTTTAGTCCATGGTGGCACGTTGGCACAGTGGGTAGCGCTGCTGCCTCATAGTTAGGAGACCCAGGTTCGTTTCCCGGGTCCTCCCTGTGTGGAGTTTGCATGTTCTTCCCGTGTCTGCGTGGGTTTCCTCCCACAGTCCAAAGACATGCAGGTTAGGTGCATTGGCGATCCTAAACTGTCCCATATGTGTGTGTGCCCTGTGGTGGGCTGGCGCCCTGCCCAGGGTTTGTTTTCTGCCTTGTGCCCTGTGTTGGCTGGGATTGGCTCCAGTAGACCCCCGTAGACCCTGTAGTTAGGATAAAGAGAGTTGGATAATAGATGGATGGATGTTTAGTCCGGGGCTCTCAAACTCTGGTCCTGGAGGGCCGGCAGTGGCTGCAGGTTTTCATTCTCACCCTTTTTCTTAATGAGTGACCTGTTTTTGCTGCTAATTAACTTCTTTTGAATCCATTTAATTGACTTGCACTTGAAGACTCAGACCCCTTAATCGTCTCTCTTTCCTTAATTAGCAGCCAAATAATAGTGAGATACAAAATGAGCCAAAGCAACTGGTGCCCATCATACAGAATCTGAAAATAAAGAAAGATGAAGGTCTCAGGAATGTTGATCAGTTCAGGTCCACAAAACATTTAAATGGCGTTCTTAGAAAACGGAAAATTAACACTTTCAGAAATGTCTGCCATTGTGCAATGAGAGCAGCAACAAGCCATGGAATTAAAGAACGAGTTTAATTAACAAGAAGAATCAGCACCTAATGAAGCAATTGGTTGGAGTTTGAGGCCCTGACTTAGTTGGTCTTCTGTTAGCTCCCTCACTTCACATTTCATTTCTGTTTGGGTGCCATTCAAGGAAAGAAATGAAGAAATTCAGAGGAACAAATCTTAAAAGACAAGTCCATTAAAATGAATGGAAAAGGAGTTAATTAGCAGCAAAAACAGGTGACTAATTAAGGAGAGGGTTAGAATGAATACCTGCAGTCACTGCGGCCCTCCAGGACCGGAGTTTGTGAACCCTGGTTTAGTCGTTTCCCACTTTCTGCGACTCTCGGGGCCAGCTTCCTCCATGCTGTTCTGTCACTTAGCTGCTGCAAACTCATACTGTGTCATTTTTGATGGTTTCTATCCAACGTGTGTGTTGTCGTCCTGGTCTTCTGATTCTTTTGTCTAAACCAGTGTTTCTTAAGCTTTTCTTTTCGCACTCCAATCTTGCTCTTCTTAGAATCTTACAGCCACAGTTCGTGATGACCATCAGATCGGGTCTCCTTTGAAGAATCGCCGCCCGCAATCATAGCAGAGTAATGTCGACTGCTTGCAGGGCTGGAATAAGACCCTTAGATGCCCTAAGCACTAAGTAATTTTGGTGCCCCTTACACTAGTAATTCAAAATATTAAAACAATAACAAACTAGAAAATAAAATGTTATTTTATTATTGAAAATTCGAAAGTAAACAAAATATACTTATAGTAAGAAGGAAAATAATATTTATTTTTGTATGCTTCATTTTATTTCTATCTTAATAATTTTCTCCTACTTTTTTTCCTTGCAAACTCTTTGATTAGATCTTCATAATCAATCTTATGTAACACATCTGCTTCTATACATAACAGAGATAAGGCATCCAGAATATGTTATTTGAATTATGTGGCATTCAAGCATTTCATAAACTGAATAATACAGAACTTCTACGCGGTGGTGTGCTGGGGAGGTAGCATAAATAAGAAGGACGTCTCACGCCTGGACAAACTTGTTAGGAAGGCAGGCTCTATTGTAGATATAAAGCTGGACAGTTTGACATCGGTGGCAGAGCGACGGGCACTGAGCAGACTCCTGCCAATCATGGAGAATCCACTGAACAGGATCATCTCCAGACAGAGGAGCAGCTTCAGCGACAGACTGCTGTCACCATCCTGCTCCACTGACAGACTGAGGAGACCCCACACTATGCGACTCTTCAGTTCCACCCGGGGGGTTAAACGTTAACATTATACAAAGTTATTGTCTGTTTTTACATACATTTTTATTACTCTTTAATTTAATATTGTTTTTTTGTATCAGTATGCTGCTGCTTTATTATGTGAATTTCCCCTTGAGATTAATAAAGTATCTATCTATCTATCTATCTATCTATCTATCTATCTATCTATCTATCTATCTATCTATCTATCTATCTATCTATCTATCTATCTATCTATCTATCATAGATAGATATGAAAGGCACTATATAATAGATAGATAGATAGATAGATAGATAGATAGATAGATAGATAGATAGATAGATAGATAGATAGATAGATAGATAGAGTCCTGCTCCACTGACAGACTGAGGAGATCGTTCCACTGCTACACTATGCGACTCTTCAATTCTACCCGGGGTGGTAAACATTAACATTATACACAGTCATTGTTATACCTGCATTTTTATTACTCTTTAATATTGTTCTTAATCAGTATGCTGCTGCTGGATTATGTGAATTTCCCCTTGGGATTAATAAAGTATCTATCTATCTATCTATCTATTTATCTGTCTATCTATCTATCTATCTATCTATCTATCTATCTATCTATCTATTATATAGTGCCTTTCATATCTATCTATCTATCTATCTATCTATCTATTATATAGTGCCTTTCATATCTATCTATCTATCTATCTATCTATCTATCTATCTATCTATCTATCTATCTATCTATCTATCTATCTATCATATTGTGTCTATCTATCTATCTATCTATCTATCTATCTATCTATCTATCTATCTATATTCCCATCTTACTGCTGATGTTGAATCGTGTGCTTTTAAGGTGGGGGAGAGGGGGACTGACAAGTGCGTATGAAGGATTGTATGAATTCTAGACAGGAAGTAGAAAAAAGAATTATCCGTAAACTACGTTATGTAAACGTGAAAATCATAAAGCTGATTACTATTGGATAAAATTATTGATTACTTTTTTACTAAGAAGAATTTAGTTGCAAAATTTTTAGAGAATATTCTTTAAACCTTATATTAAGAATGTGTGTAAAAGATTTGCTAAATAATGAATGCAAAAACCATAAATAAATTAAATAATAAAAATGGTAAAAATTCATGACAGTTACAGTCATACGGCAATGTAATGCTTAGAGCGGTTATATGCATTAAAAACTGAAAAACTGCCGCCTCCATGTCGTAAACCGAATGACTTTAATTGTTATAGTACCTAGGAGTTGTGAAAACTGTCGTATCAAAATGAGACTTGGACCAAAATGTTTTTGAAGATCTCTAGTTTTTGATGAAGCAAACCAAATTCCAAAATATCAATTAGCGCAGATTTTGTTTCAGCTATTTTGAAATTTTTTACATCTCATATTTAAGGATGTTTTAGGTCTCAAAGTGACTACAAAGTGGCTTAAATGGCCACAAATATTAATTTTATCTGCCATTATTCTAAGGACTACAAATTATCCAATCTCCTGTTAAAACCTGTAGAAATTGACTTTAACCCCAAAATTGATTTAAAAATTTATTTTGTGCGGCATTGCTTTTCCATAAAGATCTGATTGCGTTTTTATCATTACTTGAAGAGAAAATGGCATCTGAAATTTGACAAATTTTAATGTTTGGGGTCGATTTTAAAGTTTTTTTTTTTTTAAATGTACGGTTTTCATTTTGACATGAAGATTTACAATTTTGATTATTTCATTTATTTATGGCTTTTGTGTCAATTTAGCAAATCTATTTGCACATATTCTTAGTACAACATTTGAAGAATATTTTGTGAAAATTTTGTTAAATCTTTATTAATAAAAAAGTTATAAACAATTTTATCCAATAGTAATCAGCTGTACAATTTTCACTTTTACATAATGTAAAATGAATTTAAAAATATCCAAGAATAGAATTTAATAGACTTACCAGAATATTGTTTATTATTTGATTTTTTGTTTTTGCTTAAACCAGAAAATAACGCTTTCTACGCACTGGAATTTATTTTAAGTTAAATAACAGATAATTCACGAAAACAAACAATTATGTGATAATAATTTTTAATCAACTATTAACTATTATTTAAAAATATTAAAACATATTGTTTTGAATCTAATTATTTTCACAATATTTTGATTTAACATGGCGTTTAAGGGAATCACCATGAAACGGGAATTCCCCATCGCAGATGGCACCAGTATGCAGAACGCACTGTGTAAGGCGCCATCTACGAACAGTGACGGCATAGGGAGGTACAGGGAGGCATTATTCATTTTTCATTAAATTTTGAAAATGGCTATAAATTTAATTAATTTAATAATTTATGTGATAAATTCAGCCATGAAAATTTTTTGTGGAGCCCCCTTTATTTACCCTTGATGCCCTAAGCATGTGCTCACTTTGCTTATATGGTTAATCCAGCACTGACTGTGGTGACCCACCGTGAGACGCTTTATAAACCACCACACGCAACCGTTTCCCATTGAATACAACATTCAAGTCCCAACCCACCATCTTTAGGGTCCCAACCCGTAGTTTAAGGACCTATGCTGTGAACCTGTGTTTCTTCAACTATGGCTCATGTCCCAACATCTCTAATTGTGAATGACAATTGAAATGGATGACAAAGGGGTCGCCGCCTACATGGCTGAAACAAAACTCCTACCTGGTGAAACTTTAGGGGGGACCACCCGCGCCACGTATGATGTTTGGGAGAACAGCAAGATGATTGGCCACAGTTTTGCTGTGATTATGGAGCATGAAGCACAGCTCCTTAAACTGTGGGTCACGACTAGTGATGAGCGAACCTCATTGAATTCGACTTCGGCCAAATCACAACCTGCATTGAAGTCAGTGGTGAAGGAGGAACTGGACTTGTTCTGCGTGGATTATATTGGCACAATGGTCAGTTAAATGTCTCTGAGGGCTACTGAAACGTTCGCCAGCTATACTGGACCAATTATTGTGTCCAAATATGGGATGTGAGCTGTGAAGTAGCAGGGCTAAGTGTGCCTCAAGCAACAAACGGCCACAAACTAGGAATAGGCTGAGACAATGTAAATTATTGAGCTGACAGGGCTCCAATCTAGGGGCATGGCAGAGCGTTGGCGAGGGACTGGCTTGTTCCATTGTTGGAAGTCACGTCTTTTTTGTTTCCCGTGTATCTGTGCAGATTGTAAGAGCCATTTGCTAGTTATTTAAGTTCCATTAAATGCTTGCCTGTATAGTAGTGCATAGTCTATGGGAGGTTCTTATAACCCCCACAAGCTGAATTGATTTGGTATATTCTAACTGTTTCTTACCCCTCTGACTACAGATGAGACTCAGTTAGTGACCTGCCGTGGCGTGGCATGGAGGGCACTGTGCCTTACGTGCCCAATAGCATGAAAGTTAACATACTGTATTGAACATGCAGTGCTGTACATTTAGAGTGTACTGAAGGCAAAGTAAAGCATCTTTAAATACAGAAACAGATGAAGTTTGACAAGAAAAGTAATGTTTAAGGGCACTGTAAAGGGTTAAAAAAGTGTTGGCCTATTCCAGTTGTCGCATTTTTGTAAAAATACAGATGCCAGTCATTTTGATTCAGGTACCCATGTTAGGCCAACTGAAATTTAACAAAATACATTTTGTTAAGTTTTAGTTGGCTGGCATCTGTCTGGGCTACCCTGAAACTTAATAAAACGAATTTTGTTAAGTTTCAGTTGGCCTAACACAGGTACCTGAATAAAAATGACTGGTACCTGTCTGGGCTACCCCAGTTGGCAAACTTTTGTAAAAAGTCTGATGCCAGTCATTTTGATCCAGGTGCCCGTGTTAGGACAACTGAAACTTAACAAAAGGCATTTTGTTAAGTTTCAGTTGGCCTAACATGGGTGCCTAATCAAAATGACTGGTATCTGTCTGGGCTACCCCAGTTGGCACACTTTTGTAAAAAGACAGATTCCAGTCGTTTTGATCCTGGTACCCGTCTTAGGCCAACTGAAACTTAACAAAAGGCATCTGTAATTTTACAAAAGTGGGACAACTGGGGTGGCCCAACGCTTTTCAACCATTTACAGTGTCCTTTAAACATCACAGTAAATGTAATTCATTAGATGTAGGAGTGTGCCAACTTTGCCAGTCCTTTTGACCCAGGTACCCATGTTAGGCCAGGAAATGCTCAACTGTTCAGAATTAGCCGGCTGGAATTGAATAATGAGCTGCGTATAAGTGGATAACTTCAGCCTCCTTACCTACCACTACTGTCGTAAGTACTCCATGATACTTCGTATATGTGACGCTCCATAATGGTGTTCGCTATAAGATTTTTGATGTTGTCGCTCACTCCTGCACTTTTTAATTTGCCACCCTTAATACGTCAGAAGTAGCCTACTGTATATCAGTGAGCCTGGATGTCTCCCTCCTCCTTCATTTGCCTGCCGAGCGCCTCTGCGTGTTGCGTCACCCTGCGCGGACACCCAAACCGCAACAGAGCGTGCGAGCCGCAGCCTTCAGAATGCACGAGCGCTCTTTGCGGAGACGGATCACTCAACAAAGAGAGAATGAACAATGTAGAGAAGAGGAGCAGCAGGCGGCAGCTCAAATCCAGGAGCACATTGGCTCAGCGCCGTGAATCTGAAAAAAGGTTTGCCGTCGGTTATTTGTGTGACGCACAGGTAAATGGAAATAGCAACTGAGAAGACGCCACGCTGTTTCCTATTCATCGGGAGCGGCTCATTGAAGTTCTGCCGGTGTAATTAAGAAATCCTAATATTAAAAAGTATGTATTAAAAAAATGTGCCCCAACCTTGCCGCGTCTTTCTTGTGGGTTTGTCTTTAAAAGTATTTCCGCTGGAACGCAGAGTTTAACTTTCCGCCCGGGAGCCACTCAGAAGTATTTACAGAACATCAAGGCAATTAAAATAAAAGGGCAAGCTTGAAATCAGACTTTCCTCTCGGAGAATGCGGGAGCAAAGAGGAAGCAATTGCAGTTTTACTTGGCACCTCAATTTTCCAGTAAGATCATCTCACCCGGTATGATCTTTTTTTTTTTATTTCACTGACACTGGAGCAACTTTTAAAAAAATACAGTTGTGTCATTGTGCTGGAAAGAAGAGGGGAAATGAAAATGTTTTTAGCCTTCTTTCACAATTCATTAGGTTACGCATCAGGAATTAAGGAAGGGGCGTTATTCATAGTCCTAGTAATTCATTATGTGAGCAATCCGTTGGAACTGACCCAAAATACAACCACATGCAAAAGTCTGGGCACCCCGTCAAATTACATAAAATAACACCTCGATTATCTGTCAGGGGTCGGGACAGAGGCAGTGATGGATATGATAAAAGACGGGTAACGGAACAGCTACTTTAAAAATGATATACAGTAAATTAGTGTAGTGAATAGTCATACCTATTTACGGAACAAAACTATATTAAGAAAATATAGTATATTAATAGTAAATTAATTAATTCATATACTGGAGGTATGGCATTTAGATTTATGTTTTTTTTTTGGGACCCACTGTGGCTGCAGATCCAAGTAACTTCTGTTTTTAATTGGGCTCCTGGGCTAATTAAGTGAACTGTTATTTCCCAAGTTCTGTGTTTTGGGAACAATATAGAAATTAGGAAACTAAGTTTGGTAATACATTTTATATATATATATATATATATATATATATATATGTGTATGTGTGTGTGTGTGTGTATATATATATGTGTATATATATAGGGCGCTCTCGCTCCCTTGAACCCCTGTCCACGACTCCAGACACCAGATAAAAGTCCAAATGTTGACTTTATTAAATCTCCACAGTGCACAAAGCACCCTCTCCTTCACTACAGTGGTGTGAAAAACTATTTGCCCCCTTCCTGATTTCTTATTCTTTTGCATGTTTGTCACACAAAATGTTTCTGATCATCAAACACATTTACCCATTAGTCAAATATAACACAAGTAAACACAAAATGCAGTTTTTAAATGATGGTTTTCATTATTTAGGGAGAAAAAAAATCCAAACCTACATGGCCCTGTGTGAAAAAGTAATTGCCCCCTGAACCTAATAACTGGTTGGGCCACCCTTAGCAGCAATAACTGCAATCAAGCGTTATGATAACTTGCAATGAGTCTTTTACAGCGCTCTGGAGGAATTTTGGCCCACTCATCTTTGCAGAATTGATGTAATTCAGCTTTATTTCAGGGTTTTCTAGCATGAACCGCCTTTTTAAGGTCATGCCATAGCATCTCAATTGGATTCAGGTCAGGACTTTGACTAGGCCACTCCAAAGTCTTCATTTTGTTTTTCTTCAGCCATTCAGAGGTGGATTTGCTGGTGTGTTTTGGGTCATTGTCCTGTTGCAGCACCCAAGATCGCTTCAGCTTGAGTTGACGAACAGATGGCCGGACATTCTTTTCAGGATTTTTGGTAGACAGTAGAATTCATGGTTCCATCTATCACAGCAAGCCTTCCAGGTCCTGAAGCAGCAAAACAATCCCAGACCATCACACTACCACCACCATATTTTACTGTTGGTATGATGTTCTTTTTCTGAAATGCTGTGTTCCTTTTATGCCAGATGTAACGGGACATTTGCCTTTCAAAAAGTTAAACTTTTGTCTCTTCAGTCCACAAGGTATTTTCCCAAATGTCTTGGCAATCATGATGTTTCAAGATGTTTCTTAGCAAAATTGAGACGAGCCCTAATGTTCTTTTTGCTTAACAGTGGTTTGCATCTTGTAAATCTGCCATGCAGGCCGTTTTTGCCCAGTCTCTTTCTTATGGTGGAGTCGTGGTCACTGACCTTAATTGAGGCAACTGAGGCCTGCAGTTCTTTAGACGTTGTCCTGGGGTCTTTTGTGACCTCTCGGATGAGTCGTCTCTGCACTCTTGGGGTAATTTTGGTTGGCCGGCCACTCCTGGGAAGGTTCACCACTGTTCCATGTTTTTGCCATTTGTGGATAATGGCTCTTACTGTGGTTCGCTGGAGTCCCAAAGCTTTAGAAATGGCTTTATAACCTTTACCAGACTGATAGATCTCAATGACTTCTGTTCTCATTTGTTCCTGAATTTCTTTGGATCTTGGCATGATGTCTAGCTTTTGAGGTGCTTTTGGTCTACTTCTCTGTGTCAGGCAGCTCCTATTTAAGTGATTTCTTGATTGAAACAGGTGTGGCAGTAATCAGGCCTGGGGGTGGCTACGGAAATTGAACTCAGGAGTGATACATCACAGTTAGGTTATTTTTTAACAAGGGGGCAATTACTTTTTCACACAGGGCCATGTAGGTTTGGATTTTTTTTCTCCCTAAATAATAAAAACCATCATTTAAAAACTGCATTTTGTGTTTACTTGTGTTATATTTGACGAATGGTTAAATGTGTTTGATGATCAGAAACATTTTGTGTGACAAACATGCAAAAGAATAAGAAATCAGGAAGGGGGCAAATAGTTTTTCACACCACTGTATACTCATAAATAATCACAATCACTAACAATAAATCAATCCTCTACTCCCAGACACGTTGCCACCCTTCCACCCAGCTCAGCTCGCCGTCTGGGAGCTCCCACAGTCCTTTTATATCTCCTGACCCGGAAGTGTTCCTAATCCCCAGGCCATGTGACTCTCAATCACTTCCGGGTCAGGTACAAGTTTTTTTCTTCACCCCGGAAGCACGTCATTCCTCTTGTCCACATGTGCTTCCGGGGTGTAGGGAAAATATCCATTATTCCTCCCTGCAGCGTCCCCTAGTGGCCCCCATGGTATCCAGCAGGGCTGTGCATAAACACTACATTGTCCATGATGCCCTGCTTGTCTTCTGGGGACCTCCATACTGCAAGGAGGGCTCCACCTGGCAGCTTGGGGGTATTGGGGGTGTATATATAGTATGTGACACATGTTTCGGCCTTATTTGGGCTCATCAGGTGTACACACTCCATTGCTCCCCTCGGAGGACTGAGGCTATGGATGCTTTGAATGTAATTACTCCGATCTCCAGGCTGTCAAATAAACAAACCACAGGCCGCGGCGCAGTGTAAAGGGGCTTCATCTTTGACGTCCGAGGTTCGATCCCCGAGCAAAAGCACCTCAAAAGCTAGACATCATGCCATTATTTGACAGTAAACTATTTAACATTCTATGATCTGCTTCTCGCAACTGAGATGGTGTGGCGGATGTTTGCTGACTGGCAGACCAACCACATGCGTTACCTGGTAGGTAAACACCCATACAATCAGATCGGGACTCAGACTATGGATGCTATGAATATATACTGTATATATACACAGTGCATCCGGAAAGTATTCACAGCGCATCACTTTTTCCACATTTTGTTATGTTACAGCCTTATTCCAAAATGGATTAAATTCATTTTTTTCCTCAGAATTCTACACACAACACCCCATAATGACAACATGAAAAAAGTTTACTTGAAGTTTTTGCAAATTTATTAAAAATAAAAAAACTGAGAAATCCCATGTACATAAGTATTCACAGCCTTTGCTCAGTACTTTGTCGATGCACCTTTGACAGCAATTCCAGCCTCAAGTCTTTTTGAATATGATGCCACAAGCTGGGCACACCTATCCTTGGCCAGTTTCACCCATTCCTCTTTGCAGCACCTCTCAAGCTCCATCAGGTTGTATAGGAAGTGTCGGTGCACAGCCATTTTAAGATCTCTCCAGAGATGTTCAATCGGATTCAAGTCTGGCTCTGCTCTGGCTGGGCCACTCAAGGACATTCACAGAGTTGTCCTGAAGCCACTCCTTTGATATCTTGGCTGTGTGCTTAGGGTCGTTGTCCTGCTGAAAGATGAACTGTCACCCCAGTCTGAGGTCAAGAGCGCTCTGGAGCAGGTTTTCATCCAGGATGTCTCTGTCCATTGCTGCAGTCATCTTTCCCTTTATCCTGACTAGTCTCCCAGTTCCTGCCGCTGAAAAACATCCCCACAGCTTGATGCTGCCACCACCATGCTTCACTGTAGGGATGGTATTGGCCTGGTGATGAGCGGTGCCTGGTTTCCTCCAAACATGACGCCTGGCATTCACACCAAAGAGTTCAATTTTTGTCTCATCAGACCAGAGAATTTTGTTTCTCATGGTCTGAGATTCCTTCAGGTGCCTTTTGGCAAACTCCAGGCGGGCTGCCATGTGCCTTTTACTAAGGAGTGGCTTCCGTCTGGCCACTCTACCATACAGGCCTGATTGGTGGATTGCTGCAGAGATGGTTGTCCTTCTGGAAGGTTCTCCTCTCTCCACAGAGGACATCTGGAGCTCTGACAGAGTGACCATCAGGTTCTTGGTCACCTCCCTGAGTAAGGCCCTTCTCCCCCAATCGCTCAGTTTAGATGGCCAGCCTGCTCTAGGAAGAGTCCTGGTGGTTTCGAACTTCTTCCACTTAGGGATGATGGAGGCCACTGTGCTCATTGGGACCTTCAAAGCAGCAGAAATTTTTCTGTAACCTTCCTCAGATTTGTGCCTCGAGACAATCCTGTCTCGGAGGTCTACAGACAATTCCTTTGACTTCATGCTTGGTTTGTGCCCTACATGAACTGTCAAGTGTGGGACCTTCTATAGACAGGTGTGTGCCTTTCCAAATCATGTCCAGTCAACTGAATTTACCACAGGTGGACTCCAATGAAGCTGCAGAAACATCTCAAGGATGATCAGGGAAAACAGGATGGACCTGAGCTCAATTTGGAGCTTCATGGCAATGGCTGTATATACTTATGTACATGTGCTTTCTCAATTTTTTTATTTTTAACACATTTGCAAAAATTTCAAGTAAACTTTTTTCACGTTTTCATTATGGGGTGTTGCGTGTAGAATTCTGAGGAAAAAAATGAATTTAATCCATTTTGGAATAAGGCTGTAACGTAACAAAATGTGGAAAAAGTGATGCGCTGTGAATACTTTCCGGATGCACTGTATATATCTATTATAAAAGAAAATGAGACGAGACTTTTGCCAAGAGATTTTTTCAAATCCTACCCTCCTCTCAACCATTTACAGTTATTGGCCTACAGCCCGTGGTCCTCTCACCTCTCATTGGTGTGAATGCTTTTGTCAGACACAGTTCCTGCCTCTCAGCTCTTATAAATTTTTAAGTTTTCCTCACTTTAAGTTCCCAATTTAAGAAGACGTATTATGTCCAAATCTTATGGAAGAATTTCATCAGGCAGGGTTATCAACAGAAGAAATTAGTCCATGGGCAATCCTAACACCGAGAAACGATGAAGTCAAACGAAGTAACGCCAAAAATGATGATCAGTTACACGGCAAATTGGTTAAATGCGTATCAATAGACTACGCTGAAACAGTTGGTGATGATGGTGTGGAAGATGAAAACACGAACTTACAATATCCGGACGAATATCTACAACCGTTAACACCGTCCGGTCTTCCACCACACAAATTACTGTTGAAAGCAGGATGTATCATAATGTTATTGTGTAAGTTATGTCTGAGTGATGGGCTATGCAGTAGGACAAGATTAGTTGAGTCGAACAATTCTGATATGTAAAATTGTAACAGGTGACAAGAAAGGTAATATCGTACATCTTCAGGGGATAACGTTAGACACCAAAAGAGATCTTGATATGCTATTTGTATTAAAACGTTTTTAGAGTTTCCTGCTAGAATAGCTTCAGCTATGACAGTTAACAAGTGAAAAAGTCAGTTTATTTATTAAAGAGAAAGTAACGATATTCAGTCATGGGAAGTTATATATTGCGTTGTCACGATGAAAGTCCAAACAAAGAATCAAAATTCAAAGTGATATTGACGAAAAATTAATTCAAAAATTAGTTTTTACTGAAGTTTTACAGTAATAGTGTAAGTGTAAAAAGTATTTGCATGTTAATTTCAAAGCCAAACAGAACAAAAATAATAATTTTAATGCAACATGAAACATAATTTTCTTTCAATCTATTACGTTTTACTGTTTTTTATTATAGTTAATTACTCGCTGAAATGTAAAATAGTTCTGTTGACAATTCCCATGAAAATAACAATCTGTGTAAATTGTACACCCACGTCCCCATACGCGAGTGGCAGAGCCGCAAAATGGCTAGCGTGTAGCACCCACCCGGGGGTTGGCACTAGGGGGCTTCATCCCTGATCACTTCGCTCGCCAACCCCCTGGGCTGTGCTACACGCCAGACACTTCACATCTCTGCCACTCGCAAATGTGGATTTCACTTATACCAAATAACAAATCTTTTAATTCTCGTGGATATGCCTTTTCATTGGGAAGAAACACTATTTTTCCCTGATGGCACATGAGTTAGACGATCTAGAAGTCTTAAAGTTTAAAGCCAAACAATATCTACACACGTCTGTCATATCACCTATGTCCATATATTTGATCTTTTTTTGCTCTTCTGTTACTTCACCGAGTAATAATTTCTGTTTGTTGGCACTAAGAGAAGAATGCAACACAAATTAGACAATCTGACTTAAAGTTTAAAGCTGAACAATAACTACATATATATATACTGTATACTGTAAATATATAATATTATACTAGCAAAATACCCGTGCTTCGCAGCGGAGAAGTAGTGTGTTAAAGAAGTTATGAAAAAGAAAAGGAAACATTTTAAAAATAACGTAACATGATTGTCAATGTAATTGTTTTGTGAGTGTTATTGAGTGTTGCTGTCATCAAGGATTTGATCATCATTATTTTTTTCAATCAGGTTCGTATTTGGAGGATGTGTTGAGTTCAAGTTACATTCCGTGTTTGTCAACCGTTGTAAAGATGACAGGTTTCATTCTTCGAAGTGTTCACTACGCAAATCGGCACTCGTGAATCTAAGATGTTTAACAGGCATTCCCGGTATTAAGTTGTGGATTTGCCTGCGAATATTTAGCGGCAGCGTGTCTATGAACGTAATTTAAACTTAAGCTTTACACCGTGCTTTCCTACTGATATGTCTACAAAGGCTTGTTCAGCGTCAATAAGCAGCTCGTCTTCCTCTTTATCTGAGACATCACACACTGCATGCACGGGTTTACCTTTCCCAGTCCTGCAAACTTTAGCGAATTGGTTCAATTTACCACATTTTTTACACTGTCTTCCTTTAGCTGGTCATTGACTTTTTCCACCGTGTGCTTTGTTTCCGCAGTAGCTGCACTTGTGAATATGCGTGTATGCGTCACTCGCTTCATATTCCTTTGCTGCCTTCTCAATTGTGTAATGCGTTTTTTGCTCAGTGCTCTTTGGAGCTCTTGCTTTTTGTGTGCGTACTGCGTTCACAGTCAGTTCACGTGAGCCGCTCACAGTTCATGCAGCGAAGGTTCTCAGCTGTGCTATCTCGTGCAATGTCCCCGGATTATTTAATGTTAGCTACGACTCGGCACTTAAAAGTTTCTCTCACACTTTTTCTGAGTTTGTGCCAAACACTAGTCTATCCCTGACCATCTCATCTTCGTTTGCATAAGCACAGTCCTTCACCAGCAATTTTAACTCCGTTACAAAGTGTTCAAAAGTCTCGTTTATACCCTGCGTCTTCTCACTAAACTTGTATCTTGTGAAAATCATATTCGTCTTAGGCATGACAAACGCCTTGTAGCGGCTGCGTGTCTATTGGATTGCTGGTGACGGACTGCCTTATATGGGCACTCAATTACGTGGGAGGCGTGGTGATAAGTGTGACGCAACTCCGCCTCACATGGTGATTGAGCTGCAGGCTATGGCCATATATATGTATGCAAGTAGGATTCAGTTATGACCGTTACGTGTAGAATTTCGAAATGAAACCTGCTTAACTTTTGTAAGTAAGCTGTAAGGAATGAGCCTGCCAAATTTCAGCCTTCTACTTACACGGGAAGTTGAAGAATTAGTGATCAGTCAGTCAGTCAGTGAGGGCTTTGCGTTTTATTAGTATAGATACATATATATATATATATATATATATATATATATATATATATATATATTGTATTAGTATAGATACATATAGTATTAGTATTAGTATATATATATATATATATTGTGGTCCCCGGCCGGGGCTGGAGCGCGGCCAGGACGCCCAGGAGGACGAGAGGAGGGCTTGTGCCTCCTCCAGACCGCGAGGGGGCGTCCGTCCTGGTTATGTTGGGGGCCTCGGGTAAAGGGCTTGGAAGCCCAGCCCTGTAGGGGCCCGTGGCCACCGACAGGCGGCCCCAGTGCCTTATTATCCCAGGAGCCCGGCACTTCCGCCACACCAGGAAGTGCCAGGGGGACGACGACAGGGGGTGTGTCCGCGGGAGATTGCCGGGAAGCAGCTGGAGTCCATCCGGGTTCCTATAAAAGGGGCTGCCTCCCTCCAGTCATTAGTGGAAGTCGGGTGGAAGAGGACGGAGCTGGAGTGAGGACTGGAGGCGGCCAGCAGGAAAAGAGGCACAGGACTGTGTAGCCTGGACATTGGGGGAATCGGTGCAAGAGGCACTGGGGTTTGTGCACGTGACTTGTTTGTGTAAATATTATTGTAAATAAACAGTGTGTGGTGGAAACAAAGATGTCCGTCTGTCTGTGTCCGGGTCAAAGTTCACAATATATTGTCACACACGTGTGAATTGGAGTCAACCAAAGGGCCACGTCTGACAAGTGTGCGGTCAGCTTTCTCTCTTAATCCCTTGTAAACCATTCTCGGGAAATCCCACAGGGTTCTGGCCCCACCTCTGATGATGTCACAGTCAGTGCAGACCCCACCTCTGATGATGTCACTTCCGGTCCTGCCTCAACGCGACATGTGTTGTAAAGAGCAGACTTTGATAGATCCTGTTCTTTAAATAACACAGGGTGCCCACTCCCACCTGATTGGCATCCATTGATTGTAAACACCAGACTTGAATTTCACCTTCAAACTCAATGCTAATCCATGAGGTTCACATACTTTTGCCACTCACAAATATGTAATATTCGATCATTTTCCTTATTAAATAAATGACCAAGTATAATATTTTTGTCTGATTTGTTTGCTGGTTTCTCTTTATTTACTTTTAGGACTTGAGTGAAAATCTGATGATGTTTAAGGTCATATTTATGCAGAAATATAGAAAATTCTAAAGGGTTCACAAACTTTCAAGCACAACTGTACATTCTTTAATTGCTGTCTGATTATCGCTTTGCTTTGTTTTTGTCTCTTTGTGAGTGCGTGCGGGTCGGGCCAAGGCTGTGTGCGTCCCTGGAATCTCCACCGTAAAAATAAATAAATCGCCGTCTTCTCGATGGTGTGAATCTTAGCGGCATCGGACCGCTACAAGCTCAGTACATCTCTCTTAATTCTTGAAAACTGCTACTAATATTCTTCTTCTGCACTCCTCAGCCATCTTCTCCCGTTTCAAGATTTCAACAATCTCGTTAAAAACTCTACCGCCATCTCACCTAAACATCTCCCTGCCTCCACTGGTGTATCATCTGGGCCAGCTGCTTTTCCACTTTTCATCCTTCCCTCACTTGTGCTAATGGTGTGAATTTCCGTGGTTTTGGAACACAATTGGTTTGGCAAATTTTTTTTTGTGCAAAACAAAACTTTTACGTAAATTTCATGTGAGTCATTTCACTCATCACTGCTCAAAAAGGAAATGGAGGGATCGGAAACATTGAGACTTTACTACTAATGTGCTTGCAGGGTGTGAACTCAAATCCACGTGACAGGAGTGCAGTGAGGGTCTCTACCTAAGCTAAAAGAATGAGGTCACATAATCATAGGAATAAATGACATACTGAAAAGGCTAGATGGGACACGTTGTTAACAGCGGTGAAGAGAGGACAATTAGAAAAGAAATAACAGAGAGAAAGGTGCAGAAGAAGAGTAGCTGGAATCAAATGATGTAGAACTGTAGATTATGGACGCCTTTAAATTTGCTTTTAAAGTATGGAGAAAATCTGCATTTAATCAGCATCCTTGGAAAATAATATTTTAATGTCGCGGATATAGTCATCTTTAATCACTTCACATCTATTAGTCTTCTTTGGATTCAAATCTGAAAGGACTTGGCTCCTCCAGGCTGTATCGATGACTCACATGCCCCAGCCTTGGAATGAGGCCGGATGTGGACAGAAATGAGTCCACAGTGATTCCTCATGTCACCCTTTTCAGAACGTTAAGCAAGCCTCTGCCTAACTCTGCTTGAGTTACTTCAAATAAACATTCTTTGAAAATACGTCACCTCATAAAGTATCATCTCAGATGGGAGTTAAATCAGCGCGTCTCAAATGTATACATCGGCGTTGCCATCCAAAATCAAACCGGTGCCCAATCTGCCCTCTGTGTTGCTCAGTTCTATGTTCCGCTGTTCTTTAAAATGATGCTGGCATAGGAACAGTTTTCAGGGGAAAAACTGGAATGGTTATTAAAACAGTCTGAGTAAGACATGCCATGGTTTTATTCATGGTCTGTTTCATAACACTTGAAGAAATAACTTTTCATTGCAAGTTAAGGCAAAGGGGGTATCCACTGATCCATCCACTCGTCTGTTCATCTGTTTCCTGATTCCAGGGTCTAGCTTGGCAAGATGTCATTCCATCAACGGGCACACACAAATCCTACCTACTTTATGAATTTCCCCTTGGGATTAATAAAGTATCTATCTATCTATCTATCTATCTATCTATCTATCTATCTATCTATCTATCTATCTATCTATCTATCTACTGCAAGTAACACAACATGTTCCTCTATTGCAGTCCACAAAGTTCAGTAAGCACAACGGGTGAGACACACACACACACACACACACACTTTCACCAAATTTCCCCAAAAATTCATTAACCATTAAATTTCAGAATTGAAAAAGTAAGAAAGACAGAAGTCTCGAGTGCTAATTCTGCTTACTAATCACTATGGTTAGTAGCACAGAATGTTCAATCTAAGATAGTTGTACTCATTAATCACTAATTCTACTCACTGATTACTACGGTAAAGAAGACAGAAGTCTTCATTTAAATAGTTCTACTCTTTAATCCCTATGTCTACTCACCAATTACTACAATAGGAAAGAGTGACGTTTAGAGCTAATGTAGTTCTACTCACTAATCACTAATTACCACAGTAAGGAAGGCAGATTTTTTGAGCTAATGAAGTTTTACTCGTTAATTACTAATTCTACTCAATAATTATTATGGTAAGGAAAACAAAAGTTTCGAGCTAAGTTATGTCTACTCACTAATCACTAATTCTCCTCACTAACTACTAAAATAAGGAAGACAGAAGTTTGAAGCTAAGGTTTTCCACTCACTGATCACTAATTCCACTTACTAATTACTAATTCTACTCTCTAATTACTATGGTATGGAAAACAGGAGTTTTGAGCTAAGGCAGTTTTAGTCGCTAATCAGTGATTCTACTCACTATTTACTGTAATAACAGACAGAAGCTAAGGTTGTTCTGCTCACTAATTACTAATTCTACTCTGTAGTACTAGGATGTTGTACCGTGTTAGCCATTATGAATGTAGCGAGAAGTCAAGCAAAATGACACCTTTTATTGGCTAACTAAAATGATTACAATATGCAAGCTATCAAGACAACTCAGGCCCCTTCTTGATTACATCTTGCTTGAAGAAGGGGCCTGAGTTCCCTTGATAGCTTGCATATTGTAATCATTTTAGTTAGCCAATAAAAGGTGTCATTTTGCTTGACTTCTCACTAATTCTATTCTCTAATTATTATAGTAAGAAAGACAAATGTTTAGCGCTAAGGTAGATCTAATCACTACTTCTATTTACTATGATAAGGAAGACAAATCTGAAGGTAATGTTGTTATACTCACTAGCCACTAATTCTACTCATTAATTACTATGATAAGGAAGACGGAGCGTTCAAGCTAAGGTGGCTCTACTCAGTAAACACTAATTGTACTCACTAATTACTACAATAAGGAATACAGAAGGTTGAAGCTAAAGTTGTTCTACTCACTAGCAATTCTACTCTTTAAAGTACTACGGTAAGGAAGACAGAGGTTTTGATTTAAGGTGGTTATACTCACTAATCACTATGTGATAAGGAAGACAGAAGTTTGAAGCTAAGGTTTTTCTACTCACTAATTACTAATTCCAATTACTAATTCTACTTTCTAATTACTATTGTAAGGAAGACAAGTCTGAAACTAATGCTTTTCTATTCACTAGCTACTAATTCTACTCATTAATTATTATGATAAAGAAGACATAAGTTTGAAGCTAAGGTTGTTCTACTCACTAGTAATTCTACTCATTACATCACTACAGTAGGGAAGACAGGGGTTTTGATCTAACATAGTTCTACTCACTAATCACTGTGTGATGAGGAAGACATAAGTTTGAAGCTAAGGTTGCTGTATTCACTAACTATTAATTCCACTCACTAATTACTATAGTGAGGAAGACAAACGTCTCGAGCTAAGGTAATTCTAATCACTAATTCTATTCACCAGTTACTATGGTAAGGAAGACAAGTTTGAAGCTAATGCTGTTCTACTCACTAGCCACTAATTCCACTCCTTAATTACTATGGTAAGGAAGACAGAGGGTTCGAGCTAAGGCAGTTCTACTCAGTATTCACTAGTCTCACGAATTACTACAATAAGGAAGACAGGAGTTTGAAGCTAAGGTTGTTCTACTCACTACTAATTCTGCTCATTAAATTACTACAGCAAGTAAGACAGAGGTTTTAATCTAACATAGCTCTACACACTAATCACTAATTCTACTCACTGATCACTATGTGATGAGGATGACAGAAGTTTGAAGCTAAGGTTGTTCTACTCACTTATTACTACAATAAGGAAGACAGACATTTCAAGCTAAAGTACTTCTACTCACTAGCCACTAATTCTACTCACTAATTATTATGATTAAGAAGACAGAAGTTTGAAGCTAAGGTTGTTCTATTCACTAGTCAGTAATTCTACTCATTAATTAGTACGGTAAGGAAGACTACAGTTTTGAGCTAAAGTATTTTCCCTCACTAATTACTATGGTAAGGAAGACAGAAGTCTTGAGGTAAGATAGTTCTACTCAGTGATCACTAATTCTACTCACCAATTAAAACAATAGGGAAGACTGATGTTTCGAGCTAATGTAGTTCTACTCACTAATCATTAATTATTGTGGTAAGGAAGACACAAGTTTTGAGTTAAGGTAGTTCTACTCACTAATCATTGTGTTGTAGACTGGCATAGTGTTACATGGTGATTAGCACACGCAAGTAAGAATTCACTCCACTATGACATTCGTGTTACGTCTACTATGTCCATATAACATTAATGACCTTGTAAACCTGTGATGGTGCAAATTTCCTTAGTCAGCAGGTAGCTTTTTCTTTTTTACAAATTTTTTTGCAAAGCAAAATTCTGTGTTTTGCTATGATTTTAATATTGTGTAAATTGTTACGTTCATCAATAGTAAGCTCCTTACCTCGAGAAAGACCTCATACCTCAATGTTCAGAAGAAGACAGACATGGTCACTGCTTCTTTGGGTTTCCTAAACAAGGCTTCGAATAATGAGAGCATAAAAAAACGGAGTAAGGAGATCGCCACGTAAGCTGAGTTGTGTTTTACCAATGTGAAAATGAAAAAGGCCAATTAACAGAGCACTACAGGTGCGTTTTAAGGTCACTTGTGGTGTCCTGTGTACACAGTACAATGGAATTCACCCACAGACCAGTGACAGGAGTAGAAGAAGAACAACAAACACCAAATCTAAAAAACAATGACAATGAAACTTCAGACAATAGCATCAGGTACCGTATGTATGCCTGTGCAGTAGAAAGTGGATGTCTGCAGGAGATCCTCCATCCCTGACAAGGCTCCCTGGAGCAATAAAGAGAATGCCAAAATTCAGTGTCTCCGCAGATGGTGAAGGTTGGCATACATAATATGAATGCACTTACCGCTGCCCTTTTCCAGGTTGGAGAATGGAATTCCATACTTTGTGGGATTCTGTGTTTTGTTTTCCCCACTCCAGATCCCTGGGGTCTCAATTGAAGCAGTCTGCTTTGTGGCAGGGCCTTGTCAAACCCAGTGACGCAGCTCTTGGTGTTTCCTTGAACATTTACTTGTCAACGAGACTTGCAGTCTGCAGACTATTACGGCACCAAAGGGGAGAAATGTCAGCTGTGCATCTCATATCTCCAGGAAGCATGACCGAGGGGACATGTGCTGAAAGGGTAGAAGAGATACATGAGATCAAGAACTGTGGAGGAAAATGGAGAAAGCTCTCATGGGGGCTCATGTCAAGAGGCGCCAAGAGCAGATGGCGCAAGCCACAAGGCACTATGATGGCGTATGTTCCTACACCTCACTTGACAAGACATATTCTAAAATTAGCTGACAGCAAGTCTGGACCATTGAGCCTTAGGTTCTGGCATTTCTCGGGTGGTAGGTGGGCACACAGATTGTTGGAACGGCAACATGCAGAGCAGCTTGTTATGCTCTTCTTCAAGTCTGATGGCACTGCCCATGGTTTAAGAGTGGTGCCAATTTCCAGTCTTTTTCTCTTCACCTGCCCTCCCTCTAATAGACCGTGCAAATGGAGCTGTTGCTCGCTCTGATGCCCATCAGCTCTGGCCGCTCTGGTTTATAACTGGAAGATCAGACTTCCCCTTTGCCTGGCAGTGCTTTTCTTCCTCTTGGAAAGAAAATCGGGGCCAAAACTATTTTCCTTGTAAAAGCACAAATGCAGTTCATGGATCAAGCAGTGATAAAAGACGCCTTTCAGGTTTTCTATGCCAGCTTTCTGTCAGAACACCTCCGTTAATAATTTGAACGTACAGGATCAAACAGTAACTCAAGCCTACGCTTTCTGCTGAAACTGGCCAATGTGCTTAGCTAGCAGATGTCACCCAAGGTCACTTTGACTAATACATAGAGAAAACAAACCAAAAAAAATACTGGAAATAATTTATTAAACCCCAACGCCCCCTGTGCCAGCTCTTTGAATGTCTCTGTTTTATACTAAGGAGCGCCATGTGTGAAAATGGCATCTCCTTATTGCCTGTGCACTGGAACTGGAGTGTGCTGTCATGGTGGGATGGGAGCTGCGATTCTGTCACGTTTAGGTGACACTCATGCGGTGAGTTGATTTATAGCATTGTTCTGGTGTTAGGGTCAAATTCGATAAATGAAAAAATATTAAAAAATAAACCTGTTTTGGGGTTATGGAAAAAATATGTCTTCTATTCGTTTACTTTATTGTTATTGAATTACTTACTTTGCGAGTGGCCTTACTTTACATTAGCATATTTTATTACTCTACTAGCCGTGCTTAATGTTGAAGACATGTAATGGAATAATTAAAAATATTTGCCCTCTCTTGCCCTACATGTACCTTCAGTGTCTTTTCTCAGTATCTGTGTGTGTCTGTTCTCCTCTTCACCAGCACTCCCTCTCTTGAGCTCCTTCCTTTAAATCCTGCATCTCATAATCTTTTATTATTTGCGAGGCGCCTTTCTCACCTCCTATCTGGCTTTATACTTTCTATCTTTGAATGTGACTCTCTGACTGCCTTCTATGCCTTTTCTCCTCCTTGTGTGTCTCACACTCGTTCCTTTTTGAATCTCTTCACCAAAGCCAAACTGACCAATCAGATTGCAAAGACTGGACAAAAACACACACAGGCACACATTTTTTTATTGTTTAGTAGAAAGTGTATTAGTTATTCTAGTACTTTCTAATATGCAATGGGTCCCACTGAAGTTAGATAGATAGATAGATAGATAGATAGATATGAAAGGCACTATATAACAGGACAATGTGAAAGTAGACAGACAGATAGATTAGGCACTAAATAAAATATAGATAGAAGAGCCGTTCCCTGCGGCTTCCTCCACATATTAGTGAAAATGGACAGTGAGGAGGCCCCCTCTCAGCTCCCCAATTCCTGATGTCACACTTCCCCTTCTCCCCTCGGTCCGCAGCCTCTGTCTCAGCTTAGCGTGAATATATTGCTCCTGCAAGCAAACTATGAGAGAAGTTGCAAAATCAACCAGAATTTTCAAACAAATTCTAGAAAAAAGCCCGATCTAAATCAGTTAAGTATTTCTCTCGTGAAAAGCAGACAAACAGACAGGCAGACAGACCAACATTGGATTTTATATATATATATATATATATATATATATATATATATATATATATATATATATATACGGGGGTCCTCGGGTTCCAACATCTCGACATACAACGTTTCGAGTTTACAACGCTCACTCCCATAAAAACTTAACAAAATTGAGACCTGAGAAGGAATAAAGGTAAGGATTTTTTTTACACTCATTTTTTCTGTTACTACTGTACAGTGTACAGTACAGTACATCTATGTCATTTTCCTTTTTCTGTGGGTTAGTTGTGTTTTTATATTCTAGATTATAAATATTCTATACTATATAGTGCCTTTCACATCTATCTATCTATCTATCTATCTATCTATCTATCTATCTATCTATCTATCTATCTATCATATAGTGCCTTTCACATCTATCTATCTATCTATCTATCTATCTATAGAATAATAAATAATGACAACCATAGAACATATTAATATACTGTACAGCTCAGTTTTGGCACCTGTACATTATTTAGTAATATAAAAATAATAAAGAGTACAGGAACCTGTGCATTGCCCAATAACATGATACTAATCCTTATTCTTGGTGCTTATATAATAATACCGTGTAACAGTAAAGACTTTGTAAAACCATATTCCTTAGTAGTCTCATCTTTGTAGTAATGTAATAACTAATAACACAGCAGTGACATATCTTGAGTATATTGTAAAGTTATATTAAATAGTCAGAGCATATGGCATTGTAACTTTAATACACAGTAACAGTAACAGTGTCTGTATAGTACAGTATATAGTAATGTAGTAAAATTATTTGTACATGTCTATGTATGGATTTACTAAATTTGGTGAAAGGGCAGATTTATTGTTGCAAAGTGACTTGGACAGCACAGGCTCTGGAAGATTTGTGGCAGATGAAATTTAATGTGTTAAATGTAAAATATTACACGTTTGAATTAGAATTGTTACATTAGCATAGACAAGGGGCTGTCTGAAATCTGAGCGTACACCTTATGAGAAGGAGTTAGGAGTCGTAGTGGACTCTACACTATCAGCTACCAGACAGTGTCCAGAAGCCATTAAGAAGGCTAACAGACTGTCAGGTTATATAGCGCCTTGATGTGTAGTACAAGTCACAGGAGGTTCTGCTCAACCTTTATAACACACTGGCGAGGACTCATCTGGAGTGCTGGGTGCAGTTTGGGTCTCCAGGCAACAAAAAGGACATAGCAGCACTAGAGAAGAGGCTCCATGTATAAAGTATGAGGAAAGATTAAAGCTGTTGAACCTTTTAAATGATGAAGTAGTCAGGTGGGACTGGAGGAACCTTCTGATCTCGACTTGACGTGCGGTCTCAGTTCATGGGATGGATGAACTTGTTGGGCAGAGTGGCCCGTTCTTGTCATAACTGCTCTAGTGCTCTAGTAATAACAGTGACATCTTTACTTCGCCCAAGTGGAGTTATATTTAAAAATACGATCATCTGGAGTTTAGCAGAAATGGAACGGCTCTGAACGACCTCTCACATTGGAGAATGTTGATGTGCGAGGAGGTGCCCATCTCATCCACATTTCCTGCTTAATGCTGTCAAAATAAAAATAAACGTATTTGACCCAAGAATTCATGAAATGGATAGGCATGATGGATGGGCCTTCCAAATTTTGATTTTATTAGTGAAATGAGACCTTTAACTGAGGTTTGCTTCCTGGGTCCTACCTGCGTGGAGTTTGCATGTTCTCCTCGTGTCTGCGTGGGTTTCCTCCCACAGTCCAAAGACATGCAGGTTAGGTGCATTGGTGATCCTAAATTGTCCCTAGTGTGTGTGCTTGGTATGCGTGCCCTGTGGTGGGCTGGCGCCCTGCCCGGGATTTGTTCCTGCCTTGCGCTCTGTGCTGGCTGGGATTGGCTCCAGCAGACCCCCGTGACCCTGTAGTTAGGATATAGCGGGTTGGACGATGACTGACTGACATTTAACTGCAAGCCCCACTTAAAGGCTGAAGGGGATTTGCCTTCTGCTCCAAGTCGTAACTCTACTGCTTTGTGGAAATTCGTCGGCTCTGCTTTCCCTCTCTTGTTCACGTCTGTGCACTTTCATCTTGAAGTCTGTGCTGCTTTGGTCACACGTGAGAGTTGTGCGTGTGTGTTTGTGTGTGGTTTCTCTTTTTATTTTTCTACCTGTTTGAGTTAAATGGAAGAGGCAGGGCCACACGGAAGTCATGTCGAGGCAGATACTCCTCGGCGTGTTTGTGCAGCTTGTCAGAATTCATCGAGCTCTTTGTGAACACACGTTTGCACTCCTAAGCTGCTGTTGCTTTCATCCAGTAGGAAAGGGTTAAATTGTACACTATTGATGGCCCTTTTTTTTTTTCCTTTCCTAAAACGTAAACCCATTAAAGCCTCTGCATTAAGATACCAGACTGCGAGCTTATAAGTGTTCTCCGTGCAACACGTAATTATAGGCCTGAGTCTTGTGTGAATGACGTTCCCCACCCCTCACTAATCCCTGCTCCAGGAGCACAATGGAGCACAATGCTTAAAAAGAGCAGCGGATGAAGCCATTTCTAAGTGCAGCACAGAAAAGGCTCGAGTAAGTATAATGCAGGGCGATCAATGGAGCAGGTGAAATAGCAAACCTGCCGAGGTGGATTCGTTTGAAAGGGTTTGAAATGTGAAGTGGCGCACAACCCACAGAAGACATTGGGCATTGAGAGGAGAGCGCACTCCACTGTGCCAGCGCATCGGCCATTTGGATGGTAGATACAGATACACCCACCGGCCACTTATCTATCTATTATATAGTGCATTTAATATCTATCTATCTATCTATCTATCTATCTATCTATCTATCTATCTATCTATCTATCTATCTATCTATCTATCTATCTATCTATCTATCTATCTATCTATCTATCTATCATATAGTGCCTTTAATATCTATCTAGTGAACTCCTTGTCATGTACAAGAAACCAGTTTGAGATGATTTGAGCTTTGTGAAATGGCGCGTTATCCTGCTGGAAGGAGCCATCAGAAGATGGCGGTCATAATGGGATGGATATGGTCAGCAACAATACTCAGATAGGCTGTGGCATTTAAATGATGCTCAGTTGGTACTAAGGGGGGGGGGCAAGTATCCCTTCACCATTACAGCACCACCACCAGCCTGAGCTGTTGATGAAGGGAAAGGACTGATCCCTGCTTTCATGTTCTTGATGCCAAATTCTGACCCCACCATCTGAATGTCGCAGCAGAAATTGAGACTCGTCAGACCAGGTGATGTTGTTCAGTTTTGCTGAGCCTGCGTGAATTGAAGCCTCAGTTACCTTTTCTTAGAGTGGTCTATCTATCTATCTATCTATCTATCTATCTATCTATCTATCTATCTATCTATCTATCTATCTATCTATCTATCTATCTATCTATCTATCTATCTATCTATCTATCTATCTATCTATCTATCTATCACTTATTCTGCTGACACTTTTCCATTTCGAAGCTGAACTTGGCTAAATCGGACAGGAAACCTGAAAATGTCCTTTTATTTTGTAAGGAATTCTCTTTTTGCTGAAAGAATTTGAACATACTTCAGGCATCTGCTCTTCCACACCCCGACGTGACGTTGTTTTCTAGGAGGGCAGTCGGGGGGCCGCCGCGCTCTCACAGGAAGTCAGATTGCCTTCTTCCTGTGCCCTCGCCGGGAGTGGCGTGGAATTGAGCGTTACTTCAAAGCAACACGACTCTTATAGCTTCCTGCTCGCTGCCTTCCACTTTGCAGTATTTGCGTTTCGTAGATTGAGTGTTTAGGTTACGCCGGGTCCTGATTGACGCTTCTGCGTACGTCATCGGACTCCAGAGCCATAACCATTTTGGAACTGACGTCAGCGTCCAGGGTGCTAATGTAAATATGTACAGGTACTGGCGCCACTGGGCCACTTGACATTGCACCCACTCCCAAGAAAAGATGCCAGCCTGAGAAGGGAAGACTGGCTTACACTTGACACGGATGTGAGGCCTGACAAACGGGCCAATGTCTGCCATGGCTGACCGGTGCCCCCTGAGACGGTTCCAGACTTTAAAGGCCTACAGGCCATTTTAATTATCTGGTCTTTTTGTAGTGCCTTTCCCTAACAACGTCTGTCCTTGGGATCAATAAAGTTTCTATCTATCTATCTATCTATCTATCTATCTATCTATCTATCTATCTATCTATCTATCTATCTATCCTGAGATATGGTGATGAAGAGTAATGGTGATGGGCATGCAGCTGTGCATTCCTGAGTGCTGTTCTGTGGTATAGCGGGTCCGCGGCTCAGAAAGAATGGCCAATTTTAAATAAATAATTGGTGCACTCGCGGTTTAAGGAAGGGGCGTGGTTAGTGTTGTGGGAGTGGTCCCCTGGCGCGATACGGGCATGGGCATTTCCACACTGAAGTGCACAGGTGTAGGATCGCCCATGTCTGTGATCAATGGTGGGAGCTTCTAATTGGTGCACCTGTGCCACGTCCCCTTTATAATAAATAAGATAAACTGAAAGATAAGAACGGAGGGTAAGGGAGAAGATGGCAGGAGGCGAAGGGAGCCGGTGCGTGCATGCGTGAGTGATCGAGCGAGCGAGGCAGCAGGGAGAAGAACCCTTCAGTAGAGAGTTTGGCCAACACTTGGGGGACAGAAAGAAGTGGTCACTCCTGCTGTGCACTTCAGAGGAGCAGGAGTGACCTGAAGGAGTCGGAGGCTTTTCAGGTGGAAGCCCCCCACGAGAGCCCTCTGGTTGCTGGGGAACCCAAGTCTCGGTCTGGAGGGAGTTAAACGAAGCCAGGGATCGGGAAGCTACCAGACCAGCAGATGTAGAAGGTCCGCACCTGGTAGGCCGACTCCCCTGGTACAGGGCCCGGATGGGAGAAACTAAATGAAGGACTGCTTCTTGTCATTGTTGTTTTGACCTCGTTTTAACGAATTTATTAATTGGATGTTAACCTCCACATTTTCACCCCGTTTTAATGGATTTTTTATTTATTGATTTTGAGCACTGCACTTTCTTTCCGTACTCGCCTTCACTTTCTCTGCTGTTCTTTGTCCGGTTTTCTGTGGTGGTGATGTGCACCCCAACCACGTGGTCAAAGCACCGTGATGTCCCTCCATTGATGGATTAAAGGCCACATGCCCGTCATCATCAAGTTCTTCCATGTGAACCCTGAATATAATGAGGACTGATTGAGATCATTTATGTCAGTTAGGATGCCAGGAGGGGGCTGGGTGGTCTCGTGGCCTTGGTACCCCTGCACATTTTATTTTTTATTCTCCGGCTGTCTGGAGTTTTTTTTTTGTTTTTCTTGTCCTCCCTGACAATCGGACCTTACTTTTATTCTATGTTAATTAATGTTCCCTTATTCTAATTCTTATTTATTTTGTCTTTTTTCTCTTTCTTCATCATGTAAAGCACTTTGAGCTCCATTGTTTGTATGAAAATGTGCTCTAGAAATAAATGTGGTTATTGTCTGAACACGTTTTGGTTGGGACTGTTTACACTTTGCACCTTCCCCTGGCTTCGTTTTGGTGTCCTCGAGCTCATCCGGTTACATTATCAACGGTGTCGGGTTCGAGAGACTCCCAAAAGTGAGATGGGAGCACGGAGGAAGAACCCGCGTCATCACGCGTTCGTTTCGGTGGAAAGTCTCAGCGAGGTCATTGAAGGACTGCATGTTGTGTGTTTGGTGTGTGTGTGTGTGTGCCCTGTGGTGGGCTGGCACCCTGCCCGGGGTTTGTTTCCTGCCTTGCACCCTGTGATTGGCTCCAGCAGACCCCTGTGACCCTGTAGTTAGAATATAGTGGGTTGGATGATGAATGTTGTTGGTTGTTAAGAAATTGTGGGTACTGCCAGCTTCAGTTCACCGTGTAATTTCATTTTAGAATTGCATTACCAATGGCCTTGTAAGAATGCACTCATCGTTTTACCACATGTACTCGCGTATAAGTCGGGTCTTGAAACCCAAAAAATCGATCATAAAATCTGACCCCAACTTATATGCTCGTTGAAAAATACGACACTTATTTATTTATTTATTTTTACATCTTCTTGCCTCCTCTAATCTCACATCAGTTTCTCAGATGCATCGAATTTTGTTACAGCAGAGCAGTTACTGATTTCTTTTGCTACTTTCACGACATTTAATTTAAAACCAGATTCATATTTTCTTCTGATTCTCCATCGCAGATAATAGATGCTCTTACGGTTATTCTATTATTCTTATTATTATATTATTATTAATATATTATATAATATTATTATATATAATACGGTAACCCTCGAGGCTGCTGGATATCATGGCCAGCCTGTATACTGGTACTGTGAGTGTTGTGCAGAGTGGAGGCAGGACCTCTGCATTTTTCCCAGTTGATTCTGGGGGTCAATGCTTGTATGGACTGGGTGTTGGGCAGGGTCATGGGGTCCAGCGGCTGTGGGGCATCTGTTGGTGAAGAAAGATTCACGGATCTTGAGTTTGCTGACGATGCTGTGATCTTCGTGGAATTAATGGAGGCTCTGATCGGGGGTCTCGAGAGACTGAGTGAGGGGTCTGAGTGTCTGGGCTAGCGAGTGTCCTGATAAAAACCAAAGAGCCAGGCCTTTAATGACCTCTTGGGCACGGCCATCAGCAGTGTGTGTGTCTGAGTGTCGACCGCGTCGAGAGGTTTATTTACCTCAGCAGTGACATTCATTCAATGCATATGATTCTGCTATATGCCATTTGGAATGAATGGGATTTGTAAAGGCAGTGCTAATATTTGTTATGCACCATCTGTTGGAATGACAAATGCATAAACATTTGTAGAGATAAAATGCCATGTATTTGTCATTCTAACAGATGGCACATCACCAACATTAGGTCTGCTTTTACAAATCAGGTACCAAATGGCACATAACAGAACCATATGCATTGCATTGGCCTTTCCAGTAGATGACACATCATAAACATCTGTTGTAATAAAATGCCTTACATGTGTCATTCCAACAGATGGGTTAGAAGTCCCATGTATAACAATGGCTGTCATTCCTAAACGGCTCATATGATGTTTTTGGTAAACCTCTTGAATTAAAGCTGCAAGTCTACACTTCTGTCACATCCTGGAGAGAATTCTTGGTTTGTCTAAATGTCGTGATGGTGTTCTTCTTCACCAAGGACAGAGCTCTTCAATCATCCAGTGCCGTTGCCCACTCCTGGTGTGTCTTCTGTCTCTCTAAAGGGTTTGTTCTGTTTTCTTGGCCTTTTTTCACTTGTATGGTCAGCTCTTTAGACTTCCTATCTAGAGTGCCCTGTGACAGCTTCCGCATGCAAATTCCACACTTGGAATCAACTCCAGACCTTCTATCTCTAGACCTTGTGCCCTCACAGGTGGCGCAGTGGTGGTGCTGCTGCTTTGCAGTAAGGAGACCGTGGAAGATTGTGGGTTTGCTTCCCAGTTCCTCCCTGTGTGGATAGCGATTTGAGTACTGAGAAAAGCGCTATATAAATGTAATGAATTATTTTATTATTATCTGCTTAATAGTTAATGATTCCTCGCAGTTAGGAGACCCGGGTTCGCTTCCCGGGTCCTCCCTGCGTGGAGTTTGCATGTTCTCCCCGTGTCTGCGTGGGTTTCCTCCGGGCACTCCGGTTTCCTCCCACAATCCAAAGACATGCAGGTTAGGTGGATTGGCGATTCTGACTTGGCCCTAGTGTGTGCTTGGTGTGTGGGTGTGTTAGTGTGTGTCCTGCTGTGGGTTGGCACCCTGCCCAGGATTGGTTCTTGCCTTGTGCCCTGTGTTGGCTGGGATTGGCTCCAGCAGACCCCCGTGACCCTGTATTTGGATTCAGCGGGTTAGACAATGGATGGATGGATAGTTAATGAAATAATGAGGAACTTGCGCCCACCTGGCTGTGGAACAGCTTAAAAGTCAAATGTCCAAATAGCCTCTGGAAATGGGGGCTATGCAGAAAAATGGCTGTGATTCCTAAACGGCTCATACGATATTTTTGGTAAACCCCTTGAATTAAAGCTGATAGTCTAAACTTCAATCACATCTCGACTGCTTCATTTCAAATCATTTGTGGTGGTGTACAAAGCCAAAATTTTGAAAATTGTGTCACTGTCCAAATACTTATGGACCTTGACTGTCGACACAAGTCTTCAGACCCTTTGCCATGATGCTCTGGCTCAGGTGTATCCTATTCTATTGATCATCATTTAGATGTTTGAAGTCCATGGAAATCGTTGCAGTTGGTTGAAATGATTAGATAAAGGCACACACGCACACACCTGTCTCATACACTTGAGCCAAAACCAAGACTTGAGGTCCCAGAAATTGCCTGCAGAGCTTAGAAATGGGATTGTGTCGAGGCACACATCTGGAGAAGGCCACAAAAAAATGTCTGCAGCATCAAAAGTCCCCAAAAGTATGACGGCCTCCGTAATTCTTAAATGGAACACATCTGGAAGATACAGGACTCTTACTGGAGCCACCCACCCGGCCAAACCTAAGCAACTGGGGGAGATGAATCATGGGAAGTGAGGTGACCGAGAATCCAATGACCACTCTGGCTGAGCTCTGGAGAATCTATGTGGAATTGTGGGAAATTTCCAGTAGGACAACCGTCACTGCAACACTTCACTAATCATAGCTTCATGACAGAGTGGTCACAAGGAAGCCTTCCTTTAGTAAAAGGCACGTGGAAACCCACTGGGAGTTTGCAAAAAGACACCAACAAGACTGTGAGAAACGCTGTCCCCTTTCTGACCCAAGACTCCACTCCTTATCTCAAGTAACAGGCACGATCACCACGAGAGACGAAATGGCAGCAGCGTGGCGTTCTTGGGCTATCTGATAAAGCTCTTCCGTTAGAGGAGAAATGACGTGATGATGACCCCCAAGATGATAGTGGTGGCACATTGGATGTCACGAAATGATAAGACATTTCTCCACATCACCATCAAGTACCATGACAGCACTTAACATGATGATACAGAGAATTGAGGGTAAGGGTTAGGGCTCTGAGGTGACGCAGCAATCTGGTGACAGGGTTCACTAGTAAAAGCCCCCCAACCTCTCTCTCGTGCGGGGCAACCAGTGTTAGGTAATCGGCTCATAGTGATTTGGGCGTATATTTAGTTTTGTAATCCACACATACAGTGTATAATTGCCATGTATAGTATGTTTGTGTGTATATATAAATAATATATATAATATACAGTATATATATATATATATATATATATATATATATATATATATATATATTGTGGTATTTGGCCGGCTTGTCATCCCGGCCAATACACCCAGGCCGCCAGATGGAGCCCTCCCTGCAGTATGGAGGTGCCCCGAAGACCAGCAGGGAGTCATGGACTTTGTAGTTTTTATCCTCAGCCCTGCTGGGTACCACAGGGGCTGCAAGAGGGAGCTGCAGGGAGGACTGAAGACTTATTTGTGCCCTTTAACCCGGAAGTTCATCAAAGGAAGAGCGACGGGCATCCGGGGTGAAGAAAAGAACATTTTACGTGACCCGGAAGTGATACAGGATCACATGGACTGGGGATTGGGAACACTTCTGGGTCAGGGTATATAAAAGGACTGTGGGAGCTCCCAGATGGCGAGCTGAGCTGGGTGGAAGGGTGGCAACGTGTCTGGGAGTCGGAGGATTGGTTTATTAGTGATTTATTATTGTATTTGTGATTGTTTATGAGTATAGTGGAGGAGAGGGAGCTTTGTGCACTGTGGCGATTTAATAAAGTCGATTATTGGACTTTTACCTGGTGTCTGGAGTCGTGGACAGGGGTTCAAGGGAGCGAGAGCGCCCTCTATCTGTCACAATATATATATATATATCTATACTAATAAAAGGCAAAGCCCTCACTCACTCACTCACTCACTCACTGACTCATCACTAATTCTCCAACTTCCCGTGTAGGTAGAAGGCTGAAATTTGGCAGGCTTATTCCTTACAGCTTACTTACAAAAGTTGGGCAGGTTTCATTTAGAAATTCTACGCATAAGGGTCATAACTGGAAGCTATTTTTCTCCATTATGGAGATGGCCGCGGGCGGAGTTTCGCGTGACATCATCACGCCTCCTACGTAAGTACGTAGAGCACAAGGAAGAACTCCAAACAGCGATCAGCACAAAACGCCATTTCACAATTGAGAAGGCAGAAAAACATTATGAAGCAAATGATGCATACAAGCATATTCATAAGTACAGCTACTGCGGAAACAAAGCACGGCGTGAACCGTAAGTTTATATTAAATTAAGTTCATAGACAGGCTACCACTAGCGTTTGTAATTTAGTGCCTGCCCATATAAGGCCGTCCATCAGCGGCAATCCAATACAAACACTGCCGCTAAATATTCACGTGTGAAGGACTGTGCTTATGCAGAGGAAGATGAGATGGTCAGGGTGGTGTTTGGCACAAACTCATTGAAACTGCGAGAGAAAGTTTTAAGTGCCGGGTCTTAGCTGACATTACACGAGATGGCACCAGTACAGCTGGGAACCTTCGATGCAAGAACACCAAGCGGCTCACGGAACTGACGCAATGCACAGACAAAAGCAACAGTTCCAAAGAGTGCTGAACAAAAACCGAATTACACAATTGAGAAGGCAGCAAAAAAATATGAAGCGTCTTATACATACAATCATATTCATAAGTGCAGCTACTGCGAAACAAAGCACACGGTGGAAAAAGTGAATGTCCTGCTAAAGGAAGACAGTGTGAAAAAAAAAAAAAAAACGTGCATGCAGTTTGTCACATCACAGATAAAAAGGAAGACGAGCTGTTTATTGATGCAGTAAGGAACTAATCGATGAATGAAACCTCTTATCTTTACAACGATTGACAAACACGGAATGTAACTTGAACACATCCTACAAATACGAGCCTGATTGAAAGAAATAATGATAATCAAATCCTTGATGACAGCAACATTCAATAACACTCACAAAACAATTACTGTATATTGACAATCATGTTACGTTATTTTTAAAATGTTCCCTTTTCTTTTTCATAACTTCTCCACTGCGATACACGGGTATATATATAAATGTATATATATACCCCGATCTACAATACATACTTTAGCATAGACAAGCCACACGCTGTGGCGCAATTGTAGAGTCTTCGCCTCTAACGACATTCGAGGTTCGATTCCCGAGAGGGGTGTACTGACTATGTACGCTACCGATTCATTTTACCTTCGATCTCCTTGGTTTGGGACGTATGAAAAATATTAGGTTAACGAGAATCATGTTACGTTATTTTTAAAATTTTCCCTTTCTTAGCACAAGCACAGCTGAGAAGCTTCGATGCATGTACTCCATAACGCGCTAAAAAATAACGCATTTAATCACACTTTCAATTCCAAGCAAACGGGAACTTTTGTCAATGCATGATTTCCTGGTACATCCATTACACTGATGCACACATCACAGCTACAAAAATGTTAGAGTCGGAATAAAGCGCGTTCCTACGACTGATCATTTCGACTACCCGAGCGAAGCCTTGATAAAAGCATGGTTTTGTGCACACTGAAAAGCAAGCAAAATTAGATGCATTACAGAAAGCGGACTTTGTGGCTCTTACTGGGGATCATTGGACTTCCGTGACCGTTAGTAATTCTAAATACATCTAATTACAAAATGTTCAATGATCACACTGTTTTAGCCTAATGTACAAAATAATTTTGGCTAATGTTACTCAGAGTTTAAAGAGTAAGCTGGTCAAATTACCTTTTATGTTTCTGACTTATTTTTTAAGAAGAAAACTGCACTTTATGGTGAAATTTTGGTTATTATTATTTAAAGACAATACTATTCTGAAAATGTACTTAAAGTACTTAAACTACCACTTTATTTTTAAGTCTGCCCAATTTTAACCAGGGATGATATTTTTGTTTCTGTTTTGAATTCAAATGCAGTTTAAAGGCTTTTTTTCAGAAATTAAAACAGCTTCAGTTTACAATATTCATGTCCATGTCTATTATTTGATTCTGTCGCCCACTAAAACCGTTTTAAATAAAAAAAAAAAACATTTGCGATTTGGGGCAAATTTACGTGCGATTACATACGATTAATCAAGATTAATTCTTACACAGCCTCTAATTAATTGGATTAATTTTTTAATCGAGTCCCACCCCTAATATATATATATGTAGATATATATATGTAGATTTGTATATATATGTGTATATACAGTATATGTTGTATATACAGTATGTATATATATGTGTGTGTATATATACAGTATATTTATATAGATGTTTATATGTATATATATGTTTATATATGTGTCTGTGTCTGTGTATATATATATATATATATATATATATATATATATATATATATATATGCCAGCAACACTCATATCAATGACAAAACAATTACATTAACAATCATCTTACGTTATTTTTAAAATGTTTCCTTTTCTTTTCATAACTTCTTTAACACTACTTCTCGCTGCAAAGCTGGGTATTCTGCTAGTATATATATATATATATATATATATATATATATATATAAATCTCCACAAATATATAATTGCCATGTATAATAGAATGTTTGGGTGTATATATAGATACATATATATAATATACAGTATATATACTGTATATCTCCACACATATATAATTGCCATGTGACTCATGTGTGCATGTGCCCTGTGGTGGGCTGGCGCCCTGCCCGGGGTTTGTTTCCTGCCTTGTTCCCTGTATTGGCTAGGATTGGCTCCAGCAGACCCCCATGACCCTGTAGTTAGGATACAGCGGGTTGGATAATGGATGGATATATACATATATCTCCACACATATATAATTGCTATGTATAATAGAACGTGTGTGTGTGTGTACGTACGTATGTATGTATATAATATATATATATCTATCCACACATACTGTATATAATTGGTATGTATAACAGAATGTATATGTAACGACATGATGTCACTTTTGCTCCCCCCATATACAGTATATATGTGTATACTGTATATGATAATGAGCAGAAAATGAAAGTGACAGGCCCTGCCTTGAGTGGCATGATAACCATTTGATGCTTTAAATAAGAAATTATTTTCTTAGTGCTATGAGTGTCTGCCATTCAGCCCATGGATAAGTTTAGCCATTTGAATTATTTATTTCCATTTCTGACGTCAGTTATGCTCAAAAGCTTTTCAAACGAAAGCTATAAGCTAGTTATCCCACTTTCCAACTCCATACTGTATTTTAATCTCCCAGCCTAACATTTCATTTTTGCCTCCTCCTGCTGATTTTCCTCCTGTCATCACTTGCATATTTTCGATAAATGAGTTTGCTTTCAGCCAGAGTCTTTTTTTTCTTTTCTTTTCTTTTTTTTTTTTGTAATATAGTTAATGCCACATATTTCAGGCCTATTCATTTTCTCCCCATTTTGCTTTCTTTCTGAGGCCGGTGCCCAGAGCAGTGCATTCTGAGCCATTTTGTTTAATTTGCCGTGGGGCGGCCCCCTTACAGAGGGGAGACCTATCAGCTCTTTGAATCGTCTCTGCTTGTGACTGTAATTTAGCCTTCCTGGCTGTTTTCATGAGGCATGTGTAGCCTGTGGCGGGGTCTGGCGCTGTGTGTGTGTGTGTGGGGGGATGCAGGCGAGTGCTGACTTAGGAGTGGCGACTGGCTTGAGTGTGCAAACTGCTCAGGAGACGTTAGGTTCTTATGAAACCACTTCGTAGGGGCGGCTGTGACTGTGAAATATGGAGAACCTCTGAAGTAAAGCAGTTGACTACAAGTACGTGCATGAAGGAGAACAGAGGTGCATTATGGGGGATTATTCATGCCAAAATGAAATGCAATCCAATATGATAACAATATGGTGCACTTAATGTTAATGGGTATGACGTTGCCTGTAGTCATAGCGGTGAGCTCTGTCTACAGAAGAGCTGACAACCAATGAATGCTCATCTGAGTGAACAATTCACATAAAGCAGTGGAGAGGGATAAGGAGCATGGCGGCTTTGGACCTCACAGAGAGAGGAGAGGAGAGACTCGTCTGCGTGACATCTCGTGTTTTATGTACCACGACAGAATGGAAAAAAGAAAAAGAGAGAGAGAAAATGTGCAATGCCCTATTGGCGGTCAGAAAAGGGGCAAGTGAGACTGTAATAAGTCAATAAGTCTGACATGCCCTACAACTTGAAGTTGTGTAATGCTTGAAAATATGTGAATTATCAGTGTTGCACAGCTGTTAATCATATGATGCACAACGAAAAAGACAATCTGTAAAAATATACAATGACTGACCAAAAATGCAAATATCATCACTGGGTCCCACCCTGGTAACTTCTTAATAGCAATGTCCAAAAAAATAGAACAAAAATAACCGCCTGGTTGGCTCAACAGAAATACGGCACTTTAACTGTGTCAATTAATTAAAACGCTCCAGTTCTCTCGGGGGGTCCTGGCTTGGAGAGCTCTGTCATAAGGCTTGCTGAGTTTCAGACTGCCACCTTCCAGGAAAATCTGCTCTTAAGGCATCTAGACGGGAAGGGGCGGGGCTTCTCGTGGTTCAGTTGCCCTCATTGGGCGTGTTCTCAGCCCTGCAGAGGGAAGAGGAGACAATATCCTTATTGACAGCACCGCCTCTCGTCCTGGGGTGGTACACCAATGATGTGTGACTATACATTTATATATATATATATATATATATATATATATATATATATATATATATATGTATATATATATATATATAAATGCGGCAGACGACTGGGGAAGCCACCTAACCAGGAAGTCCCAAAGACAGAAGGACCAGTGGAGGCGATATATTGAGGACAAAACTTCCCCCGGAACACGAGAGGACAAACCCCCTAGAATACATTGAGACCACGAGCTTGGAACTTGGAAGCTCAGCCCTGCTGGGGCCCATGGTCAGCGCTAAGGGGCGCCTGGTCACTTGAGGAGTCCTGGAGGACAGCACTTCCTCCACACTTGGAAGTATTGCCAGAAGAAGTTCCAAAGGCACTTGGAGTACATCTGGGTGTCCACGCAAAAAGTAATTAGTGAGCACCTGGAAAACTTCCTGGTGCAATATAAAAGAAGCCGCCTCGCTCCATTCTATGAGCCGGAGTCGGGAGCTGGAGGGCAGAGCTTGCGAGAGAGGAGTGGAGGCAAGGAAAGGAAAGACAGAGGAAAAGAAAAGGAAAAGAAGAAGGGACTGAAAAATATCTGTGGTCTGTGCGCTGTGCTGTAAAAGAAGAAGAGAATTAAAAGCGTGTGTTTTTGGAACTTGTGTCTCGGTGTCTGTCTGTGGTTGGGTTAAACTTCCTATATATATATATATATATATATATATATATATATATATATATATATATATATATATATAGATAGACAGATATAGATACAGATATATATGTGTAGAGATAGATTATATATATATATATATATATATATATATAGTGATATATGGCCGGCCGTTAATCCCAGCCAATACCCCCACGACACCAGATGGAGCCCTCCTTGTAGCATGGAGGTGCCCCGAATGCCAGCAGGGCATCATGGATAGTGTTTATTCACTGCCCTGCTGGATACCAGCAGGGCACATGGACAAGAGGAATGACGTGCTTCCAGGTTGAAGAAGAAAGATTTTTATCTGACATAGAAGTGTTCCTAGTCATGTGGACAGAGAGATTGAAACGCTTCCGGGTCAAGGACTATAAAGGACTATGGGAAATCCCCAGACGGCGAGCTGAGCTGGGTGGAAGGGTGTCAACGTGTCTGGGAGTGTGGAGGATTATTGAGTATTTGTATTGGATTTATTTAATGAGTATTGTGGAGTGGAGAGTGCTTTGTGCACTGTGCAGTTCAAATAAAGTCAACTTTTGGACTTTTATCTGGTGTCTGACGTATTGTCCGAGGGTTCAAGAGAGCGATAGCGCCCCCTATCTGTCACAATATATATATATGTAGATATATATATATACAGTATATATATATCTGACAGTGACAGATTAGGGCTTTCTCGCACCCTTGTACCCTCAGACCACACGTCAGACACCAGATAAAAAGTCCAATTATTATTTATTATAATAATAATGTGCACAAAGCACTCTCCACTCCCAAATACTCAATAAACAATACAATACAATAATCCAATCCTCCAAACTCCCAGACGCTTATTCACCCTGCCTCCCAACTCAGCTCGTCCGTCTGGGATTTCCCACAGTCCTTTATAGTCCTTGACCCGGAAGCGTTTCACCCTCTCTGACCATGTGACCTGGAACACTTCCGGGTCAGATAAAAATCCTTTTTTTTTTCTTCACCCAGGAAGCACATCGTTCCCATTGTCCACGTGACTATGACGTACTTTCTGGGTGTACGGCAAATAGTCTTTGGGCCTCCTTGCAGCGACTCCTGTCGGCCCCCATGGTATCCAGCAGGGCTGTGCATTAAAAGTCCATTGTCCATAATTCCCTGCTGGCATTCGGGGCACTTCTATGCCGCAAGGAGGGCTCCATCTGGCAGCCTGGGGGTACTGGCCGGGATGAACGGCTGGCCCTGTACCTCAACAGACACACACACACTCTTTCTCATTAGCCCCTTTATTAGGTACACCTGTTCAACTGCTCGTTAACAGAAATAACCAATCAGCCAATCATATGACAGCAACTCACTGCATTTAGACATTGCCAAGGCGACCTGTTGAAGTTCAAACTGAGCATCAGAATGGGGTAGTCCAGTCTGGTACTAGCATGGTGCACCTGATAAAGTGGCCAGTGAGTGTATATGTGAGACAGATATGTGTGTATATATATATATATATATATATATACTGTATATAAGTATATATAGTTATGTGTATATATTGTTGTTATAAGTAGATCTGTATACACACACATTCAGTATACTGAGATGTACAAATCAAACAGTTATTCTGTACAGAAGTGGTGCAGCAGGTGACATACCCACATCAGCATTTTGGGTTGAATAACATGAATACTTCACGACGCCCCCAGAGCTCACAACACGGCATGTGACGCCGGCGCCACTGGAGCTCGCATCAGCTGGCCATGCCAGGTCGCCTGCCTCAGCCTAATCAGAAGCCATCTGCTCCGTCAGACAGAAATCTTACAGACACTTGCATCTCTGTCTCTCGGTGGCTGATAAACGCAGATAAAAGGAATCATGAGAAGAAGACATTTTTCTTGAAGTCGCACGCTTCCTCTCCGCCCACCCACTGATAGTCTCAGCTCCTTTCATGTTTTCGATTATCTTACACATGAGCACGAAGGGCTGCAGCCAGATTGCTGCTGATTTCATTTGTTGATCTTTTTTGTGATGAATATGAAAGGCGCTACATAGCCAATGAAGACTGATTGCCTCATTACTTGGTTGTTTACGGGGTTCATATGAATGTATTCTTCATCATGATGGTGCTGTTCAGTATACACACATACTGTAGAATATACACTCTGTATTCTGTCTCGGTGACAAACCAGACCCTGCATGAAGAACACGGTAAAACCTGCACAGTCTTCAGTGAACCAGTAGAGCGCATTCAGAGGACTCGATACAGGCGTGGTGTGTGACTTAGTGATGCACTTACAGCCTTTAGTACAAATAAATAGCCAGTGAAGGGCACACTGGGTCTGCAGCTTCTCCATGAGTCTGTGTGGCTTTATGAGGACATCAGAGCAATTTTAATGGAAATGAGCCGCTCAGCCCATCGAGTTTGACAATCCCACCCAGGCAGTTGACCCCCAATAGTAAAGGAATGAGGGACAACTAAACAATTCTGAATCACCAGCTTGAGGTGGGACACTGAGTGGGCCACGTCACCTCATAGTTAGAGGAACAGATAGATAGAGAAGGCACTTTGGAATAGATATTGTATGAAAGGCCTTATACTGTATAATAGATTTTGAAAGATACCATATATGAAAGGCAGTATAAAACAAACTGATAGATGTGAAAGGCACTTTATAATAGATTTGAAAGATATGTAATGCACTATATAATAGACTTGAAAGACAGTATATTTGAATAGACACTATACATCAAACTGATAGATGTGAAAGGCACTGTATAAGAGATTGATAGATATGAATAGGCTTGACACTTTATGAAAAGCATAATAAAACAAACAGATGTGAAAGGCACTGCATAATGAATTAATAGATATGTAAGGCACCATATAATAGATTTAAAAGACACAGTATTTAAAAGGCACTATAAATTAAACTGATAGACAGATAATCCACTATATAATAGATGGATGTGGATGCCAGTACTGATAGAAAAGGCATTATATAGTTTATATATATGGATAGAAATGGAAGGCACAATATAATACATTTAAAAGACACTATACATGAAAGGCACTATTAAACAAACTGATTGACAGGTAAGGCAATATATAATAAATAGCCAGATAAGGCATTATATAATACATAGATATGATTGGCACTTATTTGAAAGGTACTATGAATCAAACTGATAGACAGACAGATAAGGCACTATATACTGTAACAGATAGGAAAGATAGTCTATATATGAAAGTCACTATATATTAGATAGAGAAGATAGTATATAAGAGATGATATAATAGATTGATAGAGAAGGCATTATGCAATAAATAGATGTGAAAGACATTATATTATATATATATATATATATATATATATATATAATATATTTATATATAAAGCAATTATATTTATATATTTATATTTGAAACAAACTGTGATAGATCGACATGAAAGGCATTATATAATGAATTGATGAATAGGCATTATATAAGACAGATTTGAAAAGAAGTACAAAACAAACTGATAGATATGGCAATAAATATTAAATAGCTAGATAAGGATAAGGCACTATATAATACAGAACTATGAAAGGCAATATATTTGAAAAGCACTATAAATCAAACTGTTAAAGAAGACACTATATAAAATAGATAGGAAAGACAGTATATTTGAAAGGCACTATATAATAGATTTTCTTATAGATAGAAAGGGTATTATATAATATACAGACATGGCAGGTACTATAAAACAAACTGATTAGGCAATATATAATAGATAGATAGGAAATACACTATATACAGTAATAGATGGAGAGCTGCATAAGGCACTATATAATTCACAGATATGAAGACAGTAAATATCAAAGGCACTATAAGAAATGATAAATATGAAAGGCACTATAACACAGATTTTTTTTTATTTAAAAAAAAACTTTTATTGCATAACAACAACAACAACAACATTTATTTATATAGCACATTTTCATACAAACAGTAGCTCAAAGTGCTTTACATAATAAAGAATAGAAAAATAAAAGACACAATAAGAAAACAAAATAAATCAACATTAATTAACATCGAATAAGAGTAAGGTGGTTCAATGGCCAGGGGGGACAGAAAAAAAACTCCAGACGGCTGGAGAAAAAATAAAATCTGTAGGGATTCCAGACCATGAGACCACCCAGTCCCCTCTGGGCATTCTACCTAACATAAATGAAACAGTCCTCTTTGGATTTAGGGTTCTCACGGACGGGCTTGAATAATCACAAATAAGACAATTTCATCTACGATTCCACTGACATGCTAACATTATAGACATTAAGACTCCGGAGTGGGTCTCCCAGTTCTGTGCCAGTCTGCTATTAAATGTTTGTATTTTCTCTCTCAAACCCCGTAACCCCTCCTCTCCTATTCAAATGAAGCCCCGCCCATTCTCTCCACCCTCCAATCGCGCTTATCCTGACGACTACTTATTAAGGCCGTTTTGTACGTAAACCTGAACTACACAATCAGAGCCCAAACTTGAAGTGATTGCCATCCTCTTTATAAGCACATTCATGTCTCCTGAATCTTTTCAAGATTTTTTAGCAGACTCATGACAATTAAGAGTCCACTCCTGTTCTTATTATTCCTATAAAGATTACAGTTGCATGTTGGATTCCACTCCCAATGATCTTTTTTTTTTTTTGCGCATTTTCCGTACGGCTAATTTTGATTGACCAAGAATAAAATTAGATTAATTTTTTCCTGGTTCATTTTGCAATTTTCACTTTAAACACAAACACCATCTCGTTACACATGACCCCCCCCAACCCCAATCCCTCTATTGATAGATAGATAGACAGACAGGTGTGAAAGGCAATATATGATAGACAGAGAGATGGTCCTCAGAATGACAAAGGGAAAACAACATTTCAGATATTTGTACAGAGTTATTAAAAATAAAATAAAACTGAGCTACCCCATTGAAGGAGGTATTGAGAGCCTTCACTCAGCACTTCGTTGTGGCAGCCATTCCAGCCTGGAGTCTTCTTGGGTTTGGCTCAACAACACTTCTGCTGTTCTTTCCTGCACATTCTCTGTTTTCAGGTCTGCCCAGAGATGTTGTGGTTGGGTTCAAGTCCAGGCTCTGGCCTGACCCTGTCAAGAATGAATTCCCAAACTTGTCCCTGAGCCACTCCTGTGTCACCTTTGCTTGGCCGTCATGGAAGGTGAAGCTTTGGCCTAGTCTGAGAGGCCTGTCTTTGGATGCTGTTTTAGTTCAGTCTCCCAGTCCCTTCCAAAGAAAAACAACCCGACATCATGATGTTGCCACCACCATAAAGTGGCATTGCCCAGATTGTGAGTGGTGCCCGCTTTCCTCCTGTTTCATCAGACCAGATGATCTTGTTTCTCACAACTGCCCTCTTCCCAACCTCCAAAGGCTCTTTTCATGTGTCTTTGACTGGGGAGGGACCTTAGCCTGGTCATTCTCTGCCATAAAGCCCAGTTAGGTGGAGTGTTACGATGATGGTTACCCTTCTGGAGCTTTCTCTTATCCCATGACATTCCTGGTCACCTCACTTACCAAGGCTCTTCTGCCATGATTGCTAAGTTTGGCCAACTCTAGGAAGACTCTCCCAAACTTCTTGCATTTAAGAATTGTGGAAGCTGCTGTGCTCTTGGCAACCTTTTTTTGTTTTGTGTCGCCTTCCCCTGATCTGCTCATCCACACAATCTTGTCTCGAAGTTCTGCATGGACCTCATGGCTTTTAGCTGCTTGCCCTGATCTGCAACTCATCACAATTTGATCCCAGAGGTCTATGGATAGTTCCATGGACCTCATGGCTTTGGTTTTTATCCTAACCTGCAGTGTGAATTGTGGGACCTTCTATACAGAGGTAAACACACACCTTTCTCAATGATGTCCAGGCAGCTGAATTTGCCACAGGTAGACTCCCAATCAAGTTCTAGAAACATCTGCAGGAAAATCGAGGCAGCCAAGCATCATTTGGATTGCCAAAGGAAAGGGTCTGAACCCTCCAAACATCTTCCATTTAGAAATTATGGAGGCCACTGTGCTCTTGGGGACCTTGAGTGCTGCAGACCTTTTTTTTTGTGTCTCCTTCCCCAGATCTGCACCTCAACACAATCCTGACATAGGACAAGGCAGTTCCATGGACCTCATGGCTTTGGGTTTAGTCCAGGCATGCAGTGAGAATTGAGAGACCTTCTATACAGAGGTAGATGTGCACCTTTCTAAATAATGTCCAGTCATCTGAATTTGGACTCCAATCAAGTTCTAGAAACATTTCCAGGAGAAATGAAGCAAAAAGGAGGCACCTGAGCATCATTTGGATTGCCAAAGTAAAGGGTCTGAATCCTCCAAACTTCTTCCATTTAAAAATTATGGAGGCTACTGTCCTCCTGGGGACCTTCAATGCTGCAGATACTTTTTTGTGTCTCCTTATCCAGATTTGTGCCTCAACACAATCCTGACATAGGAAATGTCAGTTCCCTGGACCTCCTGACTCGGAGCTCTGCAGACAGATCCATGGAGCTCATGGCTTCGGTTTTTGGCCAGACATGCAGTACACAGGTACACATGGGCCTTTCTAAATGATGCCCAATCAGTTCAGTTTGCCACTCCAATCAAGTTCTTGACACATCTCAAGGAGAATTCAAGAAAACAGGAGGAACCTAAACACCATTTGGAATGACACAGGAAAAGGGTCTGAATCCTCCAAACATCTTCCATATAGAAATTATGGAGGCCACTGTGCTCTTGGGGACCTTGAGTGCTGCAGACCTTTTTTTTTTGTAGTGTTCCCCTGATCTGCTCCTCCACACAATCCTGTCTCGAAGTTCTGTAGACAGTTCCATGGACCTCATCGCTTTGGTTTTCATCCTGACCTGCAGTGTGAATTATGGAACCTTAAATATAGAGGTAGACGTGCACCTTTCCCAGTAATGTACAGGCAACTGAATTTGGACACAGGTGGACTCCAATCAAGTTCTAGAAACATCTCAAGGAGAATCGAAGTAAAAAGGAGGAACCTGAGTGCAATTTGGGGTCTGAATCCTCCAAATGTCTTCCATTTAAAAATTGTAGAGACTTCTGTGGTCTTCGGGACATTTTTTTGTGTCTACTTTCCCAGATCTGTACCTCGACACAATCCTGACATATTACAAAGCAGTTCCATGGACCTCATGGCTTTGGTTTTTGTCCAGGCATGTAGTGTGAATTGTGGGACCTTCTATAAAGAGGTAGATGTACATCTGTCTCAGTAATGTCCAGTCAGCTGAATTTGCCACAGGTGGACTGCAATCAACTTCTTCACATATCTCCAGCAAAAATGAAGCAAACAGGAGGCATCTGAACACAATTTGGAGGGCCACAGCAAAGGGTCTGAATCCTCCAAACTTCTTCCATTTAAAAATTATGGAGGCTACTGTGCTCTTGGGGACCTGCAATGCTATAGATATTTTTTTTTTGTGTCTGCTTCCCCAGATCTGCACCTCGACACAATCCTGACATAGGACAAGGCAGTTCCATGGACCTCATGGCTTTGGTTTTTGTCCTGGCATGCAGTGTGAATTTCGGGACCTCCAAACCTCTCTTTATACAGAGGTGGATGTGCACCTTTCTAAATGATCTCCAGTCAGCTGAATCTGGAACAAATGTTGACTCCTTTCAAGTTCTTCACACATCACGAGGACAATCAAATCAAAGTGGAGGCACCTTAGCACCATTTGAAGTGTCACAGCAAAGGGTCTGAATCCTCTAAATATCTTCTATTTAAAGATTATGGAGGTCTCTGCGCTGTTGGGGACCTTCAGTGCTGCAGCCATTTTTTTGTGTCTTCTTTGCCAGCTCTTTGCCTCCAGACAATCCTGACTCGAAGCTCTTCAGACAGTTCCATGGACCTCATGGCTTTAGTTTTAGTCCTGATCTGCAGTGTGAATTGTGAGACCTTCTATACAGAGGTAGATACACACCTTTCTAATTGATGCCCCATCAGCTGAATTTGCCACAGGTGGACTCCAATCAAGTTCTTCACACATCACAAAGGCAATTGAATCAAACTGGTGGCACCTGAGCGCGATTTGGAGTCTCACAGCAAAGGGTCTGAATCCTCCAAACGTCTCCCATTTAGGTCTTTGTGCTGTTGGGGACCTTCAATGCTGCAGCCCCTTTCTGTAGCCTTCCTCAGATCTCCACCTTGACACAATCCTGACATGAAGGTGTGCAAGTAACTTCATGGACCACACAATTTGGTTTTTGCTCAACTGTGGAACCTTCTGTAGACAGCTGGGTGCCTTTCCTTATCAGTCCAGTCGACTGAATTGACCGCAGCTGGGCTCCAAAGATGATCAACAGCCTGGGATACACGTGCGCCAAATCGAAGGGTCTAAATACTTGTCACAATGGGATATTTCCATATTTAATTGTTATTTTGTCTGCAAAAATGTCTA